>NC_053022.1:114456937-114550586 GCF_003073215.2 Triticum urartu
GTTGCTTCTTTGATTGAAAAGTATGATATTACTCTCTACGAATCTGAAAATTTTGACATACTTCAATATTGCTATGAAAACTATGCTCATAATGTCTATGTCAAAGAATTTATTGAAAGAATTACCGATATGCATGAATCCATAGATAATTATGATTCCGATGATTTGATTGAAATATCCCTTGATGAACATGATGCTTTCTATTCTTGTGGCCATGATGCCAATATTTATGAAGATGAATTTGCTATAGTTCCTTATGTTAAACATGAGATCGTTGCTATTGCACCCATACTTGATAGTTCCTTCGATGAAAAGCATGATTGCAATGATGTTATTATAAATTCTCTTAATGTCAATTGTGTTAATGATATGCAAAACCTCAAGCTTGGGGATGCTAGTTTTTCTATGACTACTATTTGTTGCAATGATCATGATTGTGGTGATTCTTCTTATGATCTTGAAAATTTATTTAAGCCCCATGATGAATATAAGATCGATAATAGTGTTTGTAATATTATTGAAAGTGGGTTTGGAAGAGTGTCTACTTTAGATCCCACATATTTGGTGAATGTTCAATCTTATTTTTTTGATAAAAGTGGGTTTGGAGAGGTCATGACTTTAGTTAATGTTAATCCCACTATTATGGAAGAGTGCCAACTTTGCATGCATGTGGATCGTGTTGAAAATATTTTATGTGATAGCTATTTCGTTGAGTTTGCTTATGATCCCACTTGTAATTATTATGAGACAGGAAAATATGATTGTAGAAATTTTCATGTTACTAAATTACCTCTCGTTATGTTGAGATTGCTATTGTTTCTTTCTGCTTCCTTGCATATGCTAGTTTTTGTTTGCTATGATAATTTGTTTGCCTGCCTATGGATAGGAAGTATGTTAGACTTAGATGTGTTTGTCACATGTTTTATGATGCTCTCTTTTGTGCTTCAATTCTTGTCTTTCATGTGAGCATCATTGAAATTATCAATGCCTAGCTAGGGGCGTTAAACGATAGCGCTTGTTGGGAGGCAACCCAATTTTATTTTTGCTTATTGCTTTTTGTTCCTGTTTAGTAATAAATAATTCATATAGCTTCTGTTTATATGTGGTTTTATGTTTTTAATTAGTGTTTGTGCCAATTAGAACCTTTGGGAAGACTTGGGGGAAGTCTTTGCGATCTTGCTGTAAAAAACAGAAACTTTAGCGCTCACGAGATTGGCTGCCATTTTTCACTAGAGAGTGCGATTAGGTTGATTCTTTTTGAAAATGATTAATAGACAAATTACTCACGTTCACCAATTTATTTCAGAATTTTTGGGGTTACAGAAGTATTCTAAACCTACAGATTACTACAAACTGTTCTGTTTTTGACAGATTTTGTTTTTCGTGTATTGTTTGCTTATTTTGATGAATCTATGGCTAGTATCAGGGGGTATGAACCATAGATAAGTTGGAATAAAGTAGGTTTAACACCAATAGAAATAAAGAATGAGTTCATTATAGTACCTTGAAGTGGTGATTTGTGTTCTTATACTAACGGAGCTCATGAGATTTTCTGTTGAGTTTTGTGTTGTGAAGTTTTCAAGTTTTGGGTAAAGATTTGATGGATTTTGGAATAAGGAGTGGAAAGAGCCTAAGCTTGGGGATGCCCAAGGCACCCCATGGTAAAATTCAAGGACAACCAAAATCCTAAGCTTGGGGATGCCCCGGAAGACATCCCCTCTTTCGTGTTCGTCCATCGATAACTTTACTTGAGGCTATATTTTTATTCACCACATGATATGTGTTTTGCTTGGAGGGTATTGTATGATTTGAGTCTTTGTTTTTTAGTTTAACACAATCATCCTTGATTTACAAACCTTTTGTAGACACACACATGAATCATAATTTATTAGAATACTCTATGTGCTTCACTTATATCTTTTGAGCTAGATAATTTTGCTCTAGTGCTTCACTTATATCTTTAAGAGCACGGTGGTGGTTTTATTTTATAGAAATTATTGATCTCTCATGCTTCACTTATATTATTTTGAGAGTCTTTTAGAACAGCATGGTAATTTGCTTTGGCTATAAAGTTAATCCTAATATGATAGGCATCCAAGATGGGTATATTAAAAACTTTCATAAAAAGTGCATTGAATACTATGAGAAGTTTGATACTTGATGATTGTTTTGAGATATGAAGATGGTGATATTAGAGTCATGCTAGTTGAGTAGTTGTGAATTTGATAAATACTTGTGTTAAAGTTTGTAATTCCCGTAGCATGCACGTATGGTGAACCGTTATGTGATGAAGTGGGAGCATGATTTATTTATTGATTGTCTTCCTTATGATTGGCTGTCGGGGACGAGCGATGGTCTTTTCCTACCAATCTATCCCCGTAGGAGCATGCACGTAGTACTTTGTTTCGATAACTAATAGATTTTTGCAATAAGTATGTGAGTTCTTTATGACTAATGTTGATTCCATGGATTATACGCACTCTCACCCTTCCACCATTGCTAGCCTCTCTAGTACCGCGTAACTTTCGCCGGTACCATACACCCACCATATACCTTCCTCAAAACAGCCACCATACCTACCTATTATGGCATTTCCATAGACATTCCGAGATATATTGCCATGCAACTTACCACCGTTCCGTTTGTTATGACACATTACATCATTGTCATATTGCTTTGTATTATCATGTAGTTGACATGGTATTTGTGGCAAAGCCACCTTTATAATTCTTTCATACATGTCACTCTTGATTCATTGCATATCCTGGTACAGCGCCGGAGGCATTCACATAGAGTAATATTTTGTTCTAGTATCGAGTTGTAAGTAAATAAAAGTGTGATGATCATCATTATTAGAGCATTGTCCCAAGTGAGGAAAGGATGATGGAGACTATGATTCCCCCACAAGTTGGGATGAGACTCTGGACGAAAATAAAAAGAAGAAGAAAAAAAGAGGCCAAAAAAAGAAAGAAGAAAAGGCCCAAATAAAAAAAAAGAGAATAGAGAGAAGGGACAATGTTACTATCCTTTTACCACACTTGTGCTTCAAAGTAGCACCATGATCTTCATGATAGAGAGTCTCCTATGTTGTCACTTTCATATACTAGTGGGAATTATACATTATAGAACTTGGCTTGTATATTCCAGTGTTGGGCTTCATCAAAATGACCTAGGTCTTCGTGAGCAAGCAAGTTAGATGCACACCCACTTAGTTTCTTTTGTTGAGCTTTCATACACTTATAGCTCTAGTGCATCCGTTGCATGGCAATCCCTACTCACTCACATTGATATCTATTGATGGGCATCTCCATATCCCGTTGATACACCTAGTTGATGTGAGACTATCTTCTTCCTTTTTGTCTTCTCCACTACCACCATTCTATTCCACCTATAGTGCTATATCCATGGCTCATGCTCATGTATTGCGTGAAGATTGAAAAAGTTTGAGAACATCAAAAGTATGAAACAATTGCTTGGCTTGTCATCGGGGTTGTGCATGATTAAATACTTTATGTGACGAAGATAGAGCATAGCCAGACTATATGATTTTGTAGGGATAACTTTCTTTGGCCATGTTATTTTGAGAAGACATGATTGCTTTGTTAGTATGCTTGAAGTATTATTATTTTTATGTCAATATTAAACTTTTGTCTTGAATCTTTCGGATCTGAACATTCATGCCACAATAAAGAGAATTACATTGAGAATTATGCTAGGTAGCATTCCACATCAAAAATTCTGTTTTATCATTTACCTACTCGAGGATGAGCAAGAATTAAGCTTGGGGATGCTTGAGACGTCTCCAACGTATCTATAATTTTTGATTGTTCCATGCTATTATATTATCTGTTTTGAATGTTTAATGGGCTTTAATATACCTTTTTATATTATTTTTGGGACTAACCTACTAACCAAAGGCCCAGTGCAAATTGCAGTTTTTTTCCTATTTCAGTGTTTCACGGAAAAGGAATATCGAACGGAATCGAAATGGAATGAAACCTTCGGGAGAGTTATTTTTGGAACAAACATGATCCAGGAGACTTGGAGTGGACGTCAAGAAAGAAGCGAGGAGGCCACGAGGTAGGAGGGTGCGCCCAGGAGGGTAGGCACGCCCCCACCCTCGTGGGCCCCTCGCAGCTCCACCGACCTACTTCTTCCTCCTATATATACCCATATACCCTAAAAACATTGAGGAGCACCACGAAACCCTATTTCCACCGCCGCAACCTTTTGTACCCGTGAGATCCCATCTTGGGGCCTTTTCCGGCGCTCCGCCGAAGGGGGAATTGATCACTGAGGGCTTCTACATCAACACCATAGCCTCTCCGATGATGTGCGAGTAGTTTACCACAGACCTTCGGGTCCATAGTTATTAGCTAGATGGCTTCTTCTCTCTCTTTGGATCTCAATACAAAGTTCTCGTCGATTCTCTTGGAGATCTATTCGATGTAATTCTTTTTGCGGTGTGTTTGTCGAGATCCGATGAATTGTGGGTTTATGATCAAGATTATCTATGAACAATATTTGATTCTTGTCTGAAATCTTTTATGCGTGATTTAATATCTTTGCAAGTCTCTTCGAATTATCAGTTTGTTTGGCCTACTAGATTGATCTTTCATGCAATGGGAGAAGTGCTTAGCTTTGGGTTCAATCTTACGGTGTCCTTTCCCAATGACAACAGGGGCAACAAGGCACGTATTGTATTGTTGCCATCGAGGATAAAAAGATGGGGTTTATATCATATTGCTTGAGTTTATCCCTCTACATCATGTCATCTTGCCTAATGCGTTACTCTGTTCTTATGAACTTAATACTCTAGATGCATGCTGGATAGCGGTCGATGTGTGGAGTAATAGTTGTAGATGCAGAATCATTTCTGTCTACTTGTCGTGGACGGGATGCCTATATACATGATGATGCCTAGATATTCTCATAACTATGCACTTTTCTATCAATTGCTTGACAGTAATTTGTTCACCCACCATAGAATTTGCTATCTTGAGAGAAGCCGCTAGTGAAACCTATGGCCCCCGGGTCTATTCTCCATTATATTATTTTCCTATCAATTTGCTATTTCTATCGTTGTTTATTTTGCAATATTTATTTTCTAATCTATACAATAAAAATACCAAAAATATTTATCTTATTATCTCTATCAGATCTCACTTCCGTAAGTGACCATGAAGGGATTGACAACCCCTTTATCACGTTGGTTGTGAGGTTCTTGTTTGTTTGTGCATGTACGAGGGACTTGCGTGTAATCTCCTACTGGATTGATACCTTGGTTCTCAAAAACTAAGGGAAATACTTACGCTACTTTGCTGCATTACCCTTTCCTCTTCAAGGGAAAACCAACATTTGCTCAAGAGGTAGCAGGGCTTGAATCTTCATTACAAAAGACTTGTTCTTCTTTATCGTCGTTCACTTGTCAGTGCATTGACACTTGTTCAAGGGCTTCCATTTCTCCTTCACTCATGGAATCGTATGTACCATCATCGTTGAGGATCATGGTTCGCTTGTTGGTACACTCAAAGGACTTGTGGCCTCAGCCTCCGCATGTCAAACATTTGAAGGAACTTGTCTTGACGGTCTCATCGGTTGGGGTAGATGATGATGAAGCTCTTGGCTTGAAGTTGCTTGTAGTAGGATGATGACTTGGAGTTGTCGAGGTTTTCTTGTAACTCGACTTGTCGTTGTTGCTTGTAAAAGGCTTGGTTGATGTAGAAGGTGTTGGAGTCGTTGAAGCTTGGGTGTTGGAGAAGCCATAGGACTTGGATGAGAACTTGGCATACTTGAAGTCATCTTGCACTTGACGTTCCACCTTGGTAGCTTGATGCACTAGCTCGATGAGGTTCGAGTATGGTTGGAAGTCGGCGATCTTCTTGATAGGATGATTGAGTCCATTTAAGAAACGTGCCATAGTTTGCTCATCATCTTCCGTGACATTGGCTTGTATCATTGCAATCTCCGTTTCCTTGTAGTATTCTTCAACGCTCTTGGTTCCTTGCTTGAGGAGTTGGAGTTTCTTGAAGAGGTCGTGGTTGTAGTAGGTTAGCACGAAGCGTGCTCTCATGACATCCTTCATTTGCGCCAAAGTAATGATGGGTGGTTCACCTCTTGTCTCTCGACACTCATTGACTTGTTCCCACCAAATGAGGACATAGTCTTGGAACTCAAGGGATGCCATCGCAATCTTCTTCTCTTCTTCATAGTTGTGCAAACGGAAGATTTTGTCGACCTTCAATGCCCATGAAAGGTACTCTTCGGGATCATTGCTTCCATTGAACTTGGGCATGGTGAACTTTAGCTTGTCGTAGCGTTGCTCTTCATTGTGTTGGGGTCGGGGATGATGACATCGTTAACGAGGGGGTCGTCTCTTTCGACGTGTTCTTGTTGAACTTGATGTTCTTAGAGAGGCTGTGGAACTTGACGATGCACTCGAGCTTAATAGTTTTGCTCTTGAACTTCTTCGCGAAGCGCTTCTTCTTGTTCACAACGATGGAGGTTGCGTGTGGCGACGGCGTGACTTGAGTCTCGAAGGGCATGTTGCGCCTCAATTGCTTGAGCTTCACGTAGTTGTTGTTCTTGGCGTTGTGCCTCGACATCTTGTGCATCTTGGTGTAGATGCGCTCGCTCTTCCTCTTCTCATTGGCGTTGTCGTTGCCGTTCTTGTGCTTGCTCGAGAGTAGCTTGGTTTTGACGATGTCGATGTTCTTGTGCATGAGCTTTCTCTTGAGAGTCGTTATCGTGTAGAGGATTGCGGTTTGCGTGATGATCTTGACGTGCGGCACGACGAAGATTGTTCGATGTCGGTGTACTTGAGCCGGAGATGGTGTAGTCATAGTGTCGACTTGAGAGGCTCCGTCTTGATGAGGACGAAGTGGAAGAAGAGCGGTTGAGCAACGAAGCACGAATCTCATCCATTCTTGCATCATTCTCTTGCTTGTGGTCATCGAGCTTGTTGTCGAAGTAGTCGCTTGTACGTTGCTCGGAGAGTCGCAAGTCAGTGGCGACGTTGTCGATGCATTCACTCATTTGCTTGTTGCTCTTGATGCAAAGCATGTTGTGCACCAAAGAGGTGGCTCTTTGTGACGTAGGAGTTCATGTCGTCGTCTTGCTTGATGAAGAGTGGGTTGGTAGAAGTACTTGGCCTATCCAGCATTCCAAGCAATTTTGTGAGTGGTAGAAGGAGAAGAACAATACCAAATGTACCTTGACCGAAGTTGAAGATGGATCAATAATCACTCAATGTGGAACAAGGAAATAGCACAATTGGTACCAATTCTTGTCGGTTTCTCACACCTACACAAGTAAAAGCTTATGGTGGAGCTCGGTTAGGATGGTGGCACAAAATTTGATGCAATTGTTAGTGAGCTTGAATAATGTTGGAAAAGATTCGCAAGTTTGCAATGCAACAAGTATACCAATAGCAAAATATGGTACACATAAACACACACGCAAAGAGATAAGTGGGGTCGTGCAACCAAGGATGAGCCAAAATGTGGAATCCACGAAAATGCTCTTGTTGCACAACACTAGAGAGACGCTAGCACGATTGGACAATAGGCGGATACGAAGACTTGTGCACAACCTACTAAGCAAAAATGCAATGGGTTCTCTCCCAAGTATTCTCTATGTATGGTATCCCGATGATATGATCCAATATGATCTATGTTGGGTTTCGTAGTAATTTCAAAAAAATTCCTATGCACACGCAAGATCATGGTGATGCATAGCAACGAGAGGGGAGAGTGTTGTCTACGTACCCACGCAGACCGACTGCGGAAGCGTTGACACAACGTAGAGGAAGTAGTCGTACGTCTTCACGATCCAACCGATCAAGCACCGAAACTACGGCACCTTCGAGTTCGAGCACACGTTCAGCACGATGACGATCCCCGGACTCCGATCCGGCAAAGTGTCGGGGAAGAGTTCCGTCAGCACGACGGCTTGGTGACGATCTTGATGCACTAGAGCAGCAGGGCTTCGCCTAAACTCCGCTACAGTATTATCAAGGAATATGGTGGCTGGGGGCACCGCACACGGCTAAGGAATAGATCACGTGGATCAACTTGTGTGTTTCTGGGGTGCCTCTGCCTCAGTATATAAAGGAGCCAAGGGGGAGGGGGACGCCGGCCAGGAGGAGGGCGCAGGAGGAGTCCTACTCCCGAGGAGTAGGACTCCCCCCCCCAATCCTAGTTGGACTAGGATTCCCCGAGGGGGAAAGAGAGAGAGGGGGGCCGGCCACCTCTCCTAGTCCTAATAGGACTAGGGGAGGGGGGAGGCGCGCGGCCACCTTGGGCTGCCCCTTTCTCCTTTCCACTAAAGCCCATTAAGGCCCATATGGCTCCCGGGGGGTTCCGGTAACCTCCCGGTACTCCGGTAAAATCCCGATTTCACCCGGAACACTTCCGATGTCCAAATATAGGCTTCCAATATATCAATCTTTATGTCTCGACCAATTCGAGACTCCTCGTCATGTCCGTGATCACATCCGGGACTCCGAACAACCTTCGGTACATCAAAATGCATAAACTCATAATACAACTGTCATCGTAACCTTAAGCGTGCGGACCCTACGGGTTCGAGAACAATGTAGACATGACCGAGACACGTCTCCGGTCAATAACCAATAGCGGGACCTGGATGCCCATATTGGCTCCTACATATTCTACGAAGATCTTTATCGGTCAGACCGCATAACAACATACGTTGTTCCCTTTGTCATCGGTATGTTACTTGCCCGAGATTCGATCGTCGGTATCCAATACCTAGTTCAATCTCATTACCGGCAAGTCTCTTTACTCGTTCTGTAATACATCATCCCGCAACTAACTCATTAGTTGCAATGCTTGCAAGGCTTATGTGATGTGCATTACCGAGAGGGCCCAGAGATACCTCTCCGACAATCGGAGTGACAAAACCTAATCTCGAAATACGCCAACCCAACATGTACCTTTGGAGACACCTGTAGTACTCCTTTATAATCACCCAGTTACGTTGTGACGTTTGGTAGTACCCAAAGTGTTCCTCCGGTAAACGGGAGTTGCATAATCTCATAGTTACAGGAACATGTATAAGTCATGAAGAAAGCAATAGCAACATACTAAACGATCGGGTGCTAAGCTAATGGAATGGGTCATGTCAATCAGATCATTCTCTTAATGATGTGATCCCGTTAATCAAATAACAACTCATTGTTCATGGTTAGGAAACATAACCATCTTTGATTAACGAGCTAGTCAAGTAGAGGCATACTAGTGACACTTAGTTTGTCTATGTATTCACACATGTATTATGTTTCCGGTTAATACAATTCTAGCATGAATAATAAACATTTATCATTATTATAAGGAAATAAATAATAACTTTATTATTGCCTCTAGGTCATATTTCCTTCAGGTTTCACTAGTGGCTTCTCTCAAGATAGCAAATTCTACGGTGGGTGAACAAATTACTGTCGAGCAATTGATAGAAAAGTGCGTAGTTATGAGAATATCTAGGCATGATCATGTATATAGGCATCACGTCCGTGACAAGTAGACCAAAATGATTCTGCATCTACTACTATTACTCCACACATCGACCGCTATCCAGCATGCATCTAAAGTATTAAGTTCATAAGAACAGACTAACGCATTAGGCAAGATGACATGATGTAGAGGGATAAACTCAAGCAATATGATATAAACCCCATCTGTTTATCCTCGACGGCAACAATACAATATGTGCCTTGCTGCCCCTACTCACTAGGAAAGGACACTGCAAGATTGAACCCAAAGCTAAGCACTTCTCCCATTGCAAGAAAGATCAATCTAGTAGGCCAAACCAAACTGATAATTCGAAGAGACTTGCAAAGATATTAAATCATGCATAAAAGATTTCAGAAAAGAATCAAATATTGTTCATAGATGATCTTGATCATAACCCACAATTCATCGGATCTCGACAAACACACCGCAAAAAGAACTACATCGAATAGATCTTCAAGAGAATCGAGGACAACTTTGTATTGAGATCCAAAGAGAGAGAAGAAGCCATCTAGCTAATAACTATGGACCCAAAGGTCTGCGGTAAACTACTCACACATCATCGGAGAGGCTATGGTGTTGATGTAGAAGCCCTCCATGATCGATTCCCCCTCCGGTGGAGCGCCAGAAAAGGCCCCAAGATGGGATCTCATGGGTACAGAAGGTTGCGGCGGTGGAAATAGGGTTTCGTGGTGCTCCTCGATGTTTTCAGGGTATATGGGTATATATAGGAGGAAGAAGTAGGTTGGTAGAGCTGCAAGGGGGGCACGAGGGTGGGGGAATGCCCTCCTACCTCGTGGTCTCCTCGCTTCTTTCTTGACGTCCACTCCAAGTCTCCTGGATCACATTTGTTCCAAAAATAACTCCCCCAAAGGTTTCATTCCGTTTGGATTCCGTTTGATATTCCTTTTTCTGCGAAACACTGAAATAGGCAAAAACAGCAATTTGCACTGGGCCTTTGGTTAGTAGGTTAGTCCCAAAAATAATATAAAAAGGTATATTAAAGCCCATTAAACATCCAAAATAGATAATATAATAGCATGGAACAATCAAAAATTATAGATACGTTGGAGACGTATCAAGCCCCGCTCTCATTGTCTCCAAGGTCTTGACTCTTCACCATGAACAAGAAGAAGACCAAGATGCCATATCTTTCATACCAAGGCCGACATCATTGGAAGGTCCGTCAAGGTCATCATCGATGGAGGGAGTTTCCATAACTTAGCAAGTGAAGAACTTTGCTCCAAGCTCCAATTGGTCAAGACGAAGCACCCACACCCCTACAAAGTTCAATGGCTAAGCGACTCTGGCACTATTCAAGTCGAGCATAGAGTGCAAGTCTCCTTCAAAATTGGAGCTTACGAAGACACTTTGGAGTGTGATGTCGTTCCAATGACCGTTTGCCACCTTCTTCTCGGACAACCATGGCAATTTGGTAGAGGTGTCATCCACAACGGCCGAACGAATCACTATATATTCAAGACGAAAGGAAAGGAGTACGTACTTCACCCTATGTCTCCCAGCCAAGTGATCGTCGATAAGCAAGCCACCCATCATGGAGAGAATAGTGAGAGAGCGAACCACGAAAAAGAGAGTGAGCGCCACAAGCCCAAATCGAGTGCCTCCATGATGAGCGAAAAGAAGAACTTAGTTCTATTTGCAACCAAAAGTGAAATAAGAGAAGTGTGTGGGAATCCATCAAGTGTCCTACACTATGTCCTTTTGTGCAAGGACAAGGCACAAAAATCTAACACCTCTCACACTCTACCTTTAGTGTTGTCTTCTCTTTTGCAGGAATTCCAAGACGTCTTCCCTGACGAGCTACCTCCGGGTCTACCTCCACTACGAGGCATTGAGCACCGAATTGACCTCATCCCCGGAGCTCCTCTTCCTAACAAGGCTCCCTATCGCGTCAATGCCGAGGAAACTAAGGAGATCCAACGGCAAGTACAACTACTCATCGACAACGGCCATGTACGAGAAAACTTGAGCCCTTGTGCCGTTCCGGTAATCCTTGTTCCCAAGAAAGATGGTGCATTTTGCATGTGTTCCGATTGCCGTCCTATCAATTCTATTACCGTGTGTTATCCTTACAATATTCCACGCCTAGATGATATGCTTGATGAACTTAGCGGAGCCACAATGTTCTCTAAGATTGATCTTAAGAGTGGCAACTATCAAATATGCATCCAAGAAGGTGATGAATGGAAAACCACATTTAAGACCAAATTTGGCTTATATGAATGGCTTGTTATGCCAACGGGTTTATCCGAAGCACCTGGTACTTTCATGCGACTCATGCATTTTGTCTTTCGACCTTAAATTGGTTTATTTGTTGTGGTCTACTTTGATGATATTCTTGTGTTTAGCAAATCTCTCAAAGATCATGTCACCCACCTTCGCACCGTGCTACAAACTCTTCAAAAAGAGCGTCTCTATGCTAATATGGAAAAATGACTCTTTGGCGTTGATAAGCTTGTTTTCTTGGGTTTTGTAGTATTTTCTAAGGGTGTTCATGTTGATGAATCTAAGATTAATGCTATTAAAACTTGGCCACAACCAACCAACTTGCAACAAGTGCGTAGCATCCTTGGTTTAGGTGGTTTCTACCGTAGATTTGTGAAGGACTTTAGCACCATTGCTTCACCTTTACATGCTTTGAGTAAGAAGAATGCACCCTTTGTTTGGGGACCATCCAAAGATACCGCATTCAATGAGCTTAAGAATTTTCTTACTCATGCTCCCGTGCTTGCATTACCCAATTTTGACAAACCCTTTGAGATTCATTGTGATGCTAGTGGTAATGGCATAGAGGTCTGTTAATGCAAGAGAAGCGCCCCATAGCTTACTTTAGTGAGAAACTTTCCGGAGCGCAACTCAATTACCTCATCCATGACAAAGAGCTATATGCTTTAGTGCGAGTTTTGCATGAATGGGAAAATTATCTTTGCCCCCATGAATTTATCATTCATACCGATCATGAAACACTTAAATACCTTAAGGGTCAAACTAAGTTGAACAAGCGTCATGCTAAATGGAGTTAAATCATTGAGTCTTTTCCTTATATCATCAAGTACATTAAAGGTAAGGAAAATGTTGTGGCGAGCACTCTTTCCCGCATATGCATGCTTGTTACTCAACTTGAATTGGATGTCATTGGCTTTGAGCACATCAAAGACTTGTATGCGCATGATCCTACTTTTGCTATTCCTTATGCCAAATGTGTGATGCATACATCTTGGGAATGCTATTACATCAAAGATGGTTATCTTATGAGAGCTAACAGGCTATGCATCCCCGAGTCTTCTCTTCGTTAGTTTCTTTTGCAAGAATCTCATGGCGGAGGACTAATGGGACATTTTGGATGCGACAAGACATTTGCTACGCTCTCCAAGAACTATTTTTGGCCCAAGATGTTCCGCGACGTCAACTACTTCACCAACCGATGCACCACATGTCGAAAAGCTAAGTCTAAAGCTCAATCCCATGGCCTCTATATGCCTCCTCCAATACCATACCAACCATGGGAAGATATTAGCATGGATTTTGGTGCTTGGTTTGCCTAGAACTATAATTGGAAAGGATTCTGTCTTTTTTTTGTTGTGGACTGATTCTCCAAAATGGCTCATTTTATTCCTTGCAACAAGATAGATGATGCTTCACATGTTGCCACTCTCTTTTGTAGGGAAATACTATGCCTCCATGGAGTACCAAAGACGATAGTCTCGGACCGCGATGTCAAGTTCCTAAGCTACTTTTGGAAAACCTTATGCGCCAAGCTCGGAATCAAGCTACTCTTCTCCATGGCTTACCATCCATAAACCAACGGCCAAACAGAGGTGACCAACCGCACACTCTCCACTCTACTTCGCGTGCTAATCAAGAATAACATCAAGGAGTGGGAGGAGTGTCTACCTATCACCGAGTTCACATACAACCGCGCAAGACACTCAACTACCGGCAAGTCCCCCTTCGAGGTCGTCTACAGATTCAACCCATTGTCCCCTTTGGACATTCTCTCTCTACCACTACAAGAGCGCATCAATATGGACGCAAGTGCATGTGTGAACCATCTCAAGAAGGTGCATGAAGATACAAGGCACACCATCGAGCGCCAAGTACAACGACTTGCAACCAAGCTCAACACCAACAAGCACCCCATGGTATTCAACATTGGAGATCTTGTATGGCTACACCTTCACAAGGACCGTTTCCCCAACGAACACAAGTCCAAACTTCTACCACGAGTGAATGGACCCTTCAAGGTGCTTGCACGCTACAACAATAATGCTTACAAGATCGACCACCCGCACGACAAGTACAACGTGACCGACGTCTTCAACGTCAAGGATCTCTCGCCCTACCATGGTGATGAAGATTTCGATCCGAGGTCGGATCTTTCCCAAGGGAGGGGAGATGATGCCGAGCATCCCAAGGTCATCCCCATGGACCTACCGACGTCTCCCATGACACCACTTGGACCAATGACAAGAGGACGAGCCAAGGCTATCAAAGATAAGGTGAACTCACTCCTCTCCGAACTACCACTTTCTATGCATGAGACATGGCTACTACCTCAAGCGGAAACCCTATGTGTGATTAGGTACTTGGAGGAAAGCCATGGATCAGCTACACCCAATGGACAAGACGGTGAGGACACCAAGCTCAATGGACAAGAAGAAGGACTGCTCGAAACTCCCAGTCACCGGACGATCGGCGAACCTCGGACGTCCGACGATCTCCAGGCACCGGACGGCCGACCCCCTCCGGAAGATTGGTGCTACCACACCGGAGCCAAAACGCCGGATTTCTGAAGACCACCGGACGACCGACGCCCCAGACATCCGACCCCGAGCGAACGTCCGACCAAAGCACATCCGAGCCGAATCTATGGATGCCTGACGAGCACCGAACGTCTGGACCATCGTGAACCTCCGGACGACCGGTAACTACCAGACGCCTAACGCCTGTGTGCTGATTTCATTTTGGGCCAAAGCCCATGTACCCCTTCGACTTCTAATACTATATATAGACCTCCTCCTCCTAGCTAGGGTTAGCAAAGGATTGGCTCATTTTGTGTGAGAGCTTCGCTCATCCACTTGGTTACCTTCTCCTCGGAGAAGATCCCCCAAGCGGATTCAAGACCCCTTCACAGGAAGAACCTCAAGATCTCCTCATGGAGAAGATTGTGCTACTTATCATCCTTAGTTGACTGTGGATCATGTATCTCTTATGTGTTTGAGGATCTAGCATATGTGTGACAACATCTTGTCGATTTGAGTGTTTCCTCTCTTTCCCTTTGTGTGTTTCCCCTCGTGTTCTTCGTGTTCCTCGTTGGGATCTGCTCCTTTCATGAAAGATCGGCCATCTAGGGTTCCACCCTACATCACTGCCCCTACTGTCACTGGAAAAGGACACCGAAAAATTGAACCCAAAGCTAAGCACTTCTCCCATTGCAAGAAAAACCAATCTAGTTGGCCAAACTAAACCGATAGTTCGAAGAGAATTACAAAGATATCAAATCATGCATATAAGAATTCAGAGAAGATTCAAATAATATTCATACATAAGCTGATCACAAATCCACAATTCATCGGATCTCGACAAACACACTGCAAAAGAATATTACATCGGATAGATCTCCAAGAACATCGAGAAGAACATGGTATTGAGAATCAAAGAGAAAGAAGAAGTCATCTAGCTACTAGCTATGGAATTGTAGGTCTGAGTTAAACTACTCACGCTTCATCGGAAGGGCAATAGAGTTGATGTAGAAGCCCTCCATGATCGAATCCCCCTCCGGTAGGGTGCCGGAAAAGGTCACTAGATGGGATATCACGGGTACAGAAGGTTGCGGCGGTGGAAAAGTGTTTCCGTGGATGCCTCTGCAGGTTTGGGAATATATGTGAATATATATGATGAAGAATTAGGTCAGGGGGTGTTGGAGTAGGCCACAAGGCAGCCCCCTCCCCCCAGGGCGCGCCCCTGTGGCTTGTCGTCTACTCCAAGCTCTTCTGGCTTGGAGTCCAAGTCCAACACGTGCCTTCTGGTCCAAGTAAAATCATCGCAAAGGTTTTATTCCGTTTGGACTCTGTTTGGTATTCCTTTTATGCGAAGCTCAAAAACAAGGAAAAAACTGAAACTGGCACTGGGCTCTAGGTTAATATGTTAGTCCCAAAAATAATAGAAAATAGCATATTAATGCATATAAAACATCCAAAACAGATAATATAATAGCATGGAATAATAAAAAAATTATAGATACATTGGAGACGTATCAAGCATCCCCAAGCTTAATTCTTGCTTGTCCTCAAGTAGGTAAATGATAAAAACAGAATTTTTGATATGGAATGCTACCTAACATATTTATCCATGTAATTCTCTTTATTGTTGCATGAATGTTCAGATCCATAAGATTCATGACAAAAGTTTAATATTGACATAAAAACTATAATACTTCAAGAATACTAACAAGGCAATATGTCTTCTCAAAATAACATGGCCAAAGAAAGCTTATCCCTACAAAATCATATAGTCTGGCTATGCTCCATCTTCATCACACAAAATATTCAAATCATGCACAACACCCGATGAAAAGCCAAGCAATTGTTTCATACGTTTGATGTTCTCAAACTTTTTCAACTTTCACGCAATACATGAGCGTGAGCCATGGACATAGCACTATAGGTGGAATAGAAGGTGGTTGTGGAGAAGACAAAAAGAGGGAGATAGTCTCGCATCAACTAGGCCTATCAACGGGCTATGCAGATGCCCATCAATAGATATCAATGTGAGTGAGTAGGGATTGCCATGAAACACGTATGCACTAGAGCTATAAGTTTATGAATGCTCAAAAAGAAACTAAATGGGTGTGCATCCAACTCGCTTGCTCACGAAGACCTAGGGCAATTTGACGAAGCCCATCATTGGAATATACAAGCCAAGTTATATATTGAAAAATTCCCACTAGTATATGGAAGTGACAACATAGGAGACTCTCTATCATGAAGATCATGGTGCTACTTTGAAGCACAAGTGTGGTAAAAGGATAGTAGCAATTGCCCCTTCTCTCTTTTCTCTCATTTTTTTATTAGGCCTTCTCTTATTTTTTTTGGCCTCTTTTTTTCGTCCGGAGTCTCATCCCAACTTGTGGGGGAATCATAGTGTCCATCATCCTTTCCTCACATGCTACAATGATCTAATAATGAAGATCATCACAATTTTATTTACTTACAACTCAAGAATTACAACTTGATACTTGGAACAAAATATGACACTATATGAATGCTCCGGCGGTTGATACGTCTCCAACGTATCTATAATCTTTTATTGTTCCACACTATATTATATTCTATTTTGGACATTATTGGGCTTTATTATACACTTTTATATTATTTTTGGGACTAACCTATTAACCGGAGGCCCAGCCCAGAATTGATGTTTTTGCCTATTTCAGAGTTTCGTAGAAAAAGAATATCAAATGGAGTCCAAACGGAATGAAACCTTCGGGAACGTGATTTTTGGAACGAACATGATCCAGAGGACTTGGACCCTATGTCAAGAAAGCAACCAGGAAGGCACGAGGTAGGGGGGCGCGCCTACCCCCCCCCCCCCAGGCGCGCCCTCCACCCTCGTGGGGCCCATGTTGCTCCACCGACGTACTTCTTCCTCCTATATATACCTACGTACCCCCAAACTACCAGATACGGAGACAAAGCCCTAATTCCACCGCCGCAACCTTCTGTACCCGTGGATCCCATCTTGGGCCTTTTCTGGAGCTTCGCCGGAGGGGGCATCGATCACGGAGTTCTTCTACATCAACACCATAGCCTCTCCGATAATGTGTGAGTAGTTTACCTCAGACCTTCGGGTCCATAGTTATTAGCTAGATGTCTTCTTCTCTCTTTTTGGATCTCAATACAATGTTCTCCCCCTCTCTTGTGGAGATCTATTCGATGTAATCTTCTTTTTGCGGTGTGTTTGTTGAGACCGATGAATTGTGGGTTTATGATCAAGTTTATCTATGAACAGTATTTGAATCTTCTCTGAATTCTTTTATGTATGATTGGTTATCTTTGCAAGTCTCTTCGAATTATCAGTTTGGTTTGGCCTACTAGATTGACCTTTCTTGCAATGGGAGAAGTGCTTAGCTTTGGGTTCAATCTTGCGGTGTCCTTTCCCAGTGACAGTAGGGGCAGCAAGGCACGTATTGTATTGTTGCCATCGAGGATAACAAGATGGGGTTTATATCATATTGCATGAGTTTATCCCTCTACATCATGTCATCTTGCTTAAAGTGTTACTTTGTTCTTTTGAACTTAATACTCTAGATGCATGCTGGATAGCGGTCGATGTGTGGAGTAATAGTAGTAGATGCAGGCACGAGTCGGTCTACTTGTCTCGGACGTGATGCCTATATAGATGATCATACCTAGATATTCTCATAAGTATGCTCAATTCTTTCAATTGCTCAACAGTAATTTGTTTACCCACCGTAATAATTATGCTCTCGAGAGAAGCCACTAGTGAAACCTATGGCCCCCGGGTCTATTTTCTATCATATTAATCTTCCATCAACAAGCTATTTCTTGCACCGTTTTTATTTTGCTTTATTTACTTTGCATGTTTATCATAAAAATACCAAAAATATTATCTTATCATATCTATCAGATCCCACTTTCGTAAGTGACCGTGAAGGGATTGACAACCCCTTTATTGCGTCGGTTGCGAGGATTTTATTTGTTTGTGTAGGTGCGAGGGACTCGTGTGTGGCCTCCTAATGGATTGATACCTTGGTTCTCAAAAACTGAGGGAAATACTTATGCTACTTTACTACATCACCCTTTCCTCTTCAAGGGAAAACCAACGCAGTGCTCAAGAGGTAGCAAGAAGGATTTCTGGCGCCGTTGCCGAGGAGTCTACGCAAAAGTCAACATACCAAGTACCCATCACAAACCCTTATCTCCCGCACTACATTATTTTCCATTTGCCTCTCGTTTTCCTCTCCCCCACTTCACCCTTGCCGTTTTATTTGCCCTCTCTCTCCGTCCTCCTTCTCTTTCCCTATTTGCCTCTTTTTGCCCGTTTCTTGTTTGCTTGTCTGTTGGATCGCTTGCCTGTCACGATGGCTCAAGATAATACCAAATTGTGTGACTTTACTAATACCAACAACAATGATTTTATTAGCACTCCGATTGCTCCTCTTACCGATGCTGAATCTTGTGAAATTAATGTTGCTTTGCTGAATCTTGTCATGAAAGATCCGTTTTCCGGCCTTCCTAGTGAAGATGCCGCTACCCATCTAAACAACTTTGTTGATTTGTGTGATATGCAAAAGAAGAAAGATGTGGACAATGATATTGTTAAATTGAAGCTATTCCCGTTTTTGCTTAGAGATCGTGCTAAAGCTTGGTTTTCGTCTTTGCCTAAAAATAGTATTGATTCATGGAATAAGTGCAAACATGCTTTTATCTCTAAGTATTTTCCTCCCACTAAGATCAACTCTCTTAGAAATGATATTATGAATTTAAGCAACTTGATCATGGACATGTTGCACAAGCTTGGGAGAGGATGAAATTAATGATACGTAATTGCCCTACACATGGTTTGAATTTGTGGATGATTATACAAAATTTTTATGCCGGATTGAATTTTGCTTCTAGAAATCTTTTAGATTCGGCCACGGGAGGCAATTTTATGAAAATCACTTTAGGAGAAGCTACTAAACTCCTAGATAATATTATGGTTAATTATTCTCAATGGCACACTGAAAGATCTACTAATAAGAAAGTGCATGCGAAAGAAGAAATTAATGTTTTGAGTGGAAAGATGGATGAACTTATGAAATTATTTGCTAATAAAAGTGTTCCTTCTGATCCTAATGATATGCCTTTGTCTACTTTGATTGAGAATAATAATGAATCTATGGATGTGAATTTTGTTGGTAGGAATAATTTTGGTAACAACGTGTATAGAGGTAATTTTAATCCTAGGCTGTATCCTAGTAATCCCTCTAATAATTATAGTAATTCCTACAACAATTATTATGGAAATTTTAATAAGATGCCCTCTTAATTTGAGACTAGTGTTAAGGAGTTTATGAATTCGCAAAAGAATTTCAATGCTTTGCTTGAACAAAAATTGCTTAAAGTTGATGAATTGGCTAGGAACATTGATAGAATTTCTCTTGATGTTGATTCTTTGAAACTTAGATCTATTCCACCTAGGCATGATATCAATGAGTCTCTCAAAGCCATGAGAATTTCCATTGATGAGTGCATAGAAAGAACCGCTAGGAGTGTGCTAAGAAAGATTGTTTTGTGAAAGCGTGTTCTTCTAGTTTCCATGAAAACAAATATTAAGATCTAAAAGTTATTGATGTGTCTGCTATTAAATCTTTGTTTTTCAATATGAATCTTGATAATGATGGGACTGAATATGATCCACCTTTACCTAGAAGGCGTTCCAAAAATTCAGAGTCTTTAGATCTTGATGCTAAAACTGTTAAAAATGGGATTGAAGAGGTCAAAACTTTAAATATCAATGAACACACTATTTTGGATTTCAAGGATTTTAATTATGATAATTGCTCTTTGATATATTGTATTTCCTTGTTACAATCCGTGCTAAATTCTCCACATGCCTATAGTCAAAATAGAGCTTTTACTAAACATATCATTGATGCTTTGATGCAATCTTATGAAGAAAAACTTGAGTTGGAAGTTTCTATCCCTAGAAAACTTTATGATGAGTGGGAACCTACTATTAAAAATAAAATTAAGTATTATTAATGCTATGCTTCGTGTGATTTGGGTGCTAGTGTTTCCATGATTCCAAAGACTTTGTGTGATTTGCTAGGTTTCCGTGATTTTGATGATTGCTCTTTAAATTTGCACCTTGCAGATTCCACTATTAAGAAACCTATGGGAAGAATTAATGATGTTCTTATTGTTGCAAATAGGAATTATGTGCCCATAGATTTTATTGTTCTTGACATAGATTGAAATCCTTCATGTCCTATTATTCCTGGTAGACCTTTCCTTAGAACGATTGGTGCAATTATTGATATGAAGGAAGGGAATATTAGATTCCAATTTCCGTTAAGGAAAGGTATGGAACACTTCGCTAGAAAGAAAATTAAATTACCATATGACTCTATTATGAGAGCTACTTATGGATTGCCTACCAAAGATGGCAATACCTAGGTCTATCCTTGCTTTTATGTCTAGCTAAGGGCGTTAAACGATAACGCTTGTTGGGAGGAAACCCAATTGTATTTTTATTCCTTGATTTTTGCTCATGTTTAGTAATAAATAATTTATCTAGCCTCTGTTTTGGTTGTGTTTTTTGTGTTTAATTAGTGTTTGTGCCAAGTAGAACCGTTGGGAAGACTTGGGTAAAGTCTTTTTGATCTTGCTGTAAAAAACAGAAACTTTAGCGCTCATGAGAATTGCTGCCATTTTTATTTGGAAAGTGATTTTTGCAGATGATTAATAGATAAATTCCTCACTTCCAGCAATTTATTTTAGAATTTTTGGGGTTCCAGAAGTTTGCGTTAGCTACAGATTACTACAGACTGTTCTGTTTTTGACGGATTCTGTGTTTCGCGTGTTGTTTGCTTATTTTGATGAATCTATGGCTAGTAAAATAGTTTATAAACCATAGAGAAGTTGGAATATAGTAGGTTTAACACCAATATAAATAAATAATGAGTTCATTACAGTACCTTGAAGTGGTGTTTTGTTTTCTTTCGCTAACGGAGCTCATGAGATTTTCTGTTTTGAGTTTTGTGTTGTGAAGTTTTCAAGTTTTGGATAAAAGATTTGATGGATTATGGAACAAGGAGTGGCAACAGCCTAAGCTTGGGGATGCCCATGGCACCCCAAGATAATCTAAGGACACCTAAAAGCCAAAGCTTGGGGATGCCCCGGAAGGCATCCCCTCTTTCATCTACTTCCATCGATAACTTTACTTGGAGCTATATTTTTATTCACCACATGATATGTGTTTTGCTTGGAGCGTCTTGTATTATTTGAGTATTTATTTGTTAGTTTGCCACAATAATCTTTGCTGCACACACCTTTTGAGAGAAACACACATGATTTGAAAATTATTAGAATACTCTATGTGCTTCACTTATATCTTTTGAGTTATATAGTTTTTGCTCTAGTACTTCACTTATATCTTTTAGAGAATGGTGGTGGGTTTTTTATAGAAACTATTATTCTCTCATGCTTTTCTTATATTATTTTGAGAGTCTTAAACAGCATGGTAATTTACTTAAACTGGGAAATTAATCCTAATATGCTAGGCATTCAAGATTAGTAAAAAAATTCTTATGAGTGTGCTGAATACTAAGAGAAGTTTGATACTTGATAATTGTTTTGAGATATGGAGATGGTGATATTAGAGTCATGCTAGTTGAGTAGTTGTGAATTTGAGAAATACTTGTGTTGAAGTTTGTGATTCCCATAGCATCTCATATGGTGAACCGTTATGTGACGAAGTTGGAGCATGATTTATTTATTGATTGTCTTCCTTATGAGTGGCGGTCGGGGACGAGCGATGGTCTTTTCCTACCAATCTATCCCCCTAGGAGCATGCACGTAATACTTTGTTTCAATAACTAATAGATTTTTGCAATAAGTATGTGAGTTCTTTATGACTAATGTTGAGTCCATGGATTATACGCACTCTCACCCTTCCACCATTGCTAGCCTCTCTAATACCGCGCACCTTTTGCCGGTATTGTAGCTACCCGACCTCAGACGGTCAAGTATCTATGCTTAAGTGTCATCCCTGGATCGGTATGCTGACACACACAGTACTCGAGGATTTATAACAGAGGTAAATCACATGTATAAAATAACGTAAAATACTATTACCTCAATTCATATAGCGGAAGTAACAAAGGTTGTGGATTCCCATCAACACCAACGGCAAAGTTGAGTGTAGAAATCGTAACCCTAACGTATGACTTACTCGTCATAAGAATCCTGCAACATGAGATGTTGCAGCCACAAAGGATCAGTACATTGACTGTACTGGCAAATTCACACCATAGGATAATGATGAATAAAGACTATCACTACATGCATATTTGGCTAGTGGAAAGGCTCTATGGTTATAATGTTTTTGCGAAAAGCCAATTTTTCCCTACTGCAAAGGAATATAATTTATTTAACTACAAAGTTGGTTGAAAATATTGAGAAGGTTCCTCCAACTCAATCCCAAATTAACATCAATAACCCAACAAATTATTTAAGTGACGTGATGAGATCAATATGATAATCCAAGAACCAGATACTCAAGATGTCCATAACCGGGGACACGGCTAACCATGATTAGTTTGTACACTCTGCAGAGGTTTGCACACTTTTCCCCACAAGACCCGATCTCCTCCGTTGAATTTCTCGCACTGCCGGGTGTTTGAGAAACGGATGACCATGATTAGTTTGTACACTCTGCAGAGGCGGCGGCTGGCGCGGGCGGCGGCGGTGGTGTGGTGGTGGGGGGAGGGGGCTGGGTGGTGCGTATATAAAGGGGAGGGGGCGACTTGGAGGAGGGGGCAAGGCGCGGCGGAGGCGGAGTCCGGCTCGGACTCCGGTCCGAGCTCGGCGGCGGCGGCGCTCGCGCGCGGGAAGGCGACGGCGGCTTGGGCCGGCGGCCCAGTCGGCTGGAGAATTTTTTTTAAACAATTTCACCAACAAAAATAAAATCCTAGAAAATAAAATAAAAATCTAAAAATGCCAAACCAAATTTTCACCATCTAAATAAAATATTTAGAACGAGATGAACATCTTCTTGGCCCTAAAATGCAATTTTGAAAACGTGCAATTTTTCTAATGCAAATAAAATCCAAATAAAATCGAATAAAAAACAAAATAAATGATTTTAATATTTTTCCTCCAATATTTCAATTATTTTGGAGAAGTCATATTATCTCCTCTCTTATATTTTAATACGAAATATTTTTCGGAGAGAAAATTATTAAAATCAAAATCCTCGTTTCATTATTTGATAAGAATCAAATATGAAAACCTGGAAATCCCCAACTCTCTCCGAGGGTCCTTGAGTTGCTTAGGATTTCGAGGATTGTGAAAACGAAAACGCAATAAAATATGATATGCATGCATGACCTACGTATAACATTCCAAATTGAAAATTTGGGATGTTACAAACCTACCCCCCTTAAGATGAATCTCGCCCTCGAGATTCGAGTTGGCTAGAAAATAGGTGCGGGTGGTCTTTCCGTAGATCATCCTCTCGTTCCCAGGTGGCTTCATCCTCGGTATGGTGGCTCCACTGAACTTTGCAAAACTTGATAACCTTGCTGCGGGTGACTCGGCTGGCAAACTCAAGAATCTTAACTGGCTTCTCCTCATAAGTCAAATCACTGTCCAACTGAATCGCCTCCAAGGGTACCGTATCTCTTAATGGTATATCGGCCATCTCAGCATGACACTTCTTCAACTTTGAAACGTGAAACACATCATGAACTCCTGACAATCCCTCAGGTAATTCCAACCTATAGGCAACTTCACCCATCCGTTCCAAAACATGATACAGTCCTACAAATCTTGGGGCTAACTTTTCCTTAACTCCAAAACGTTTCACTCCTCTCAAGGGTGATACTCGCAGATATGCTCTATCTCCAATTTCATAGGTCACCTCCTTGCATTTCGAGTCTGCGTAACTCTTCTGCCTGGACTGAGCAATCTTCAGTCATCACGAATTAGTTTGACCTTCTCCTCAGACTCCTTAATCAAGTCTGGTCCAAACAACTGCCGGTCTCCTACTTCATCCCACATCAACGGTGTTCTACACCTGCGTCCATACAGGGCTTCAAACGGTGCCATCTTCAAACTGGCTTGGTAGCTATTGTTGTATGAAAACTCTGCGTAAGGCAAATTGTCATCTAATGATATATGGTGGTCATCTAGAAATTTTGATCGGTGGAAGACTCCATGATGTCTGCTCCATCTTCGTCTTCAAAGTCATCCTCACTAGGATCGGAATCGGTGTCGTCGATGATGATGTAGTTGTCTGGGCAGGTGGAATCGTCGTGTTCTACTCCCGGTGCTGGTCCTCCCATGAATACTCCGATCTTCTTAACTAGGTCGTCATTCTTCTCCAGTAGTGTCTTGATTTCCTCCTCATATCCATCGCGTGTAAACTTGAGTTCTTCCTCCAGCTCGATGATCCTAGTCTTCGCCTTCTTCAAATCCATCATGCTTGCGCACATCTGGTTCTCCTGGCGTCGAATGTGCTGGTTTAACTCCTGGATGAAAGCTGCAATAGATCTATCCTTCTTGGTGCTGATTACATCCCATTGCTCGTCTCGGCGCCCACATATCTGATAGATAGTGTCTTTGAGTTCCCTGTTGTAGACTTCTCCAATGCATCCCATGGTGATGTGAGCTGCCATACTCTTTCCTAAACTCCAGGTTGGTGCATAGGAGGAAAACTCTATGGGTTTAGTGACTGGCGTGAAGGTCCTTCCTGGAACTTGTACTTGAATCATCCATCGATCCTCCTCTGGTAAAGTGGCGTTGTATGTCTCGGTGAAGCTTGGTATTCCAATGTTCAAGTACCTAGTGACTTCCTTCAGGTGGCGTCCAAATGGTGTGTCTTCATCCGGTTGTGCAAACTTGTTCCTTGCATCCGCCATCCTAAGGAGTAGAAAATGGAGAGGAGTCAGAAATGAGAAGAGAAGTGTGACCTATGGTTTAGCTTAGTGGTCGTGTCCTACACTCAGTGTGTGCTCTGATACCATCTTGTAGCGACCCGACCTCAGACGGTCAAGTCTCTGTGCTTAAGTGTCATCACTGGATCGGTATGCTGACACACACAGTACTCGAGGATTTATAACAGAGGTAAATCACATGTATAAAATAACGTAAATACTATTACCTCAATCCATATAGTGGAAGTAACAAAGGTTGTGGATTCCCATCAACACCAACGACAAAGTTGAGTGTAAATGTATCACTTACTCGTCGTAAGAATCCTGCAACATGAGACGTTGCAGCCACAAAGGGTCAGTACATTGACTGTACTGGCAAATTCACACCATAGGATAATGATGAATAAAGACTATCACTACATGCATATTTGGCTGGTGGAAAGGCTCTATGGTTATAATGTTTTTGCGAAAAGCCAATTTTCCCTACTGCAAAGGAATATAATTTATTTAACTACAAAGTTGGTTGAAAATATTGAGAAGGTTCCTCCAAATCAATCCCAAATTAACATCAATAACCCAACAAATTATTTAAGTAACGTGATGAGATCAATATGATAATCCAAGAACCAGATACTCAAGATGTCCATAACCGGGGACACGGCTAACCATGATTAGCTTGTACACTCTGCAGAGGTTTGCGCACTTTTCCCCATAAGACCCGATCTCCTCCGTTGAATTTCTCGCACTGCCGGGTGTTTGAGAAACAGATGACCGAGATACAGTCTTTTAGAAGCATTAACTCTCTACTCCGGATAGACTATACCACCTACAACCCACTACCTGCTGATCCACCTCTTCAAGAGCTTCACGTAACTTACTCAACTATGCTAGAGCCCATAATAGCTTGTGGCTGCACACGGAAGTTTCTAGCATGAATCATCTCAGTTCCCTTTGAGCCTGGGTGGCGGTCCATAGGAAGATCACACGGATACCCCGGGATTTCCCGAAAAAACAGACAACACTGGGTTCCCCAGGTGCCTCAATCCACCCAGAAGTTAATTTAAGTTGCCACCTTAAGTTGAACCATTAATTAATAATCTCACATCTGTCATGGATTTCACTCAAACCCAAACCACGTCTACGAGCATAGCATAGCATAGCAATATAAGCAACGCCTAGAAGTAACTCCCAAGGGTTTGATAGTAACAGGGTAATAGGTTCTACCTCAACAACTACTTCCCAACCCACAAGTTAATGACGTCCTAATCATGCAATGTTTGAGGATTGGAACTAATGCATAAAAACTGGGTATGAAAAGAGTATGATCAATGTGTTACTTGCCTTGCTGACGATCCGCGAAACCTAGAGACTCGTAGTAACACGCTTCGCACTCCGGGTGTTCTATCGCAAACAAACAATAACATACATAAGCAACAAGCAAAGATGCACAAGCAAAACTCAAATACGAGGGGTTGACCAGAAAGTTCAACTTAAGAACTCCGGTACGCAAAAAGAATCAAATCAAATGGAGCAACGAAACTCAAACGGCAAAAGAAACAAGATTTGTTTACTAATCTGAGGTAAGGTCAAATTTTACAGTAGCAAAAACTTGTGCAAGTTGGTTAAACAGAAAGAGGGTCTCGATACGAAGATCTAGGCGCTTGAATCGCATGATTCCGACTAACGAGCGAAAAGATAAACAGAAACTAAGATCGGATCAGAAATCGCGATCGAGAAAAATCATAGATAAATCCGATAAAAAGAAAACTGACGAACAGTCTAACGAACGAGCGTTTGTTAGCTGTGGCTAACGGGCGAAAACCGTTCGTTAAAACGAACGTATGGACAAACGTCCGCTAAATAGAAGAACCAACAAAAACCGGCGAACCGATCTAAAAAAACGAACTAGGGTTTCTAAAAAAATCGGCGGCTCAGGTCCGGCGCGGTACCTCCGGCGATGGGCTCCGGCGAGGCGGGGTTGGGCGGCGGGGCTCGGCGGCGGCGGCGGCAGCAGGCGCGGGCGGCGGCGGCTGGCCCGGGCGGCACAGGCGGCTGTGGGCGGCGCGGGCGGCGGCGGTGGTGTGGTGGTGGCGGGGGGGCGGGTGGTGCGTATATAAAGGAGAGGGGGCGACTTGGAGGAGGGGGCAAGATGCAGCGGAGGCGGAGTCCGGCTCGGACTCCGGTCCGAGCTCGGCGGCGGCGGCGCTCGCGCGCAGGAAGGCGGCGGCCCGGTTGGGTTCGGCCCAGTCGGCTGGAGATTTTTTTTAAAACAATTTCGCCGACAGAAATAAAATCCTAGAAAATAAAATAAAAATCTAAAATGCCAAAACAAATTTTCACTGTCTAAATAAAATATTTAGAATGAGATGAACATTTTCTTGGCCCTAAAATGTAATTTTGAAAACGTGCGATTTTTCTAATGCAAATAAAATCGAATAAAAAACAAAATAAATTATTTTAATATTTTTCCTCCGATATTTCAATTATTTTGGAGAATTCATATTATCTCCTCTCTTATATTTTAATACGAAATATTTTTCGGAGAGAAAATTTATTAAAATCAAAATCCTCGTTTCATTATTTGATAAGAATCAAATATGAAAACCTAGAAATCCCCAACTCTCTCCGAGGGTCCTTGAGTTACTTAGGATTTCGAGGATTGCGAAAATGAAAACGCAATAAAATATTATATGCATGCATGACCTATGTATAACATTCCAAATTGAAAATTTGGGATGTTATAGGTATCATACACCCACCATATACCTTCCTCAAAACAGCCACCATACCTACCTATCATGGCATTTCCATAGCCATTCCGAGATATATTGCCATTGCAACTTTCCACCGTTCCGTTTACTATGACATGCTCCATCATTGTCATATTGCTTTGCATGATCATGTAGTTGACATTGTATTTGTGGCAAAGCCACAGTTCATAATTCTTTCATACATGTCACTCATGCATCATTGCACATCTCGGTACACCGCCGGAGGCATTCACATAGAGTCATATTTTGTTCTAAGTATTGAGTTGTAATTGTTGAGTTGTAAGTAAATAAAAGTGTGATGATCATCATTATTAGAGCATTGTCCCAGTGAGGAAAGGATGATGGAGACTATGATTCCCCCACAAGTCGGGATGAGACTCCGGACGAATAAAAAAATGAGAGAAAAAGAGAGAAGGGACAATGCTACTATCCTTTTACCACACTTGTGCTTCAAAGTAGCACCATGATCTTCATGATAGAGAGTCTCCTATGATATCACTTTCATATACTAGTGGAATCTTTCATATAGAACTTGGCTTGTATATTCCAATGATGGTCTTCCTCAAAATGCCCTAGGTCTTCGTGAGCGAGCAAGTTGGATGCTCACCCACTAGTTTATTTTGTTGAGCTTTCATACACTTATAGCTCTAGTGCATCCGTTGCATAGCAATCCCTACTCACTCACATTGATATCTATTAATGGGCATCTCCATAGCCCCTTAATACACCTAGTTGATGTGAGACTATCTTCTCCCCTTTTGTCTTCTCCACAACCACCATTCTATTCCACATATAGTGCTATGTCCATGGCTCACGCTCATGTATTGCGTGAAGATTGAAAAAGTTTGAGAACATCAAAAGTATGAAACAATTGCTTGGCTTGTCATCGGGGTTGTACATGATTTAAATACTTTATGTGGTGAAGATAGAGCATAGCCAGACTATGTGATTTTGTAGGGATAACTTTTTTGGCCATGTTATTTTGAGAAGACATAATTGCTTAGTTAGTATGCTTGAAGTATTATTATTTCTATGTCAATATGAAACTTTTATCTTGAATCTTTTGGATCTGAATATTCATACCACAATTAAGAGAATTACATTGAAATTATGCCAAGTAGCATTCCAATTCAAAAATTCTATTTTTATCATTTACCTACTCGAGGACGAGAAGGAATTAAGCTTGGGGATGCTTGATACATATCCAACGTATCTATAATTTTTGATTGTTCTATGCTATATTATATTCTGTTTTGGACATTATTGGGCTTTATTATACACTTTTATATTATTTTTGGGACTAACCTATTAACCGGAGGCCCAGCCCAGAATTGTTGTTTTTTGCCTATTTCAGAGTTTCGCAGAAAAAGAATATCAAACGAAGTCCAAACAGAATGAAACCTTAGGGAATGTGATTTTTGGAACGAACATGATCCAGAGGACTTGGACCCTACGTCAAGAAAGCAACCAGGAAGGCACGAGGTAGGGGGGCGCGCCTACCCCCCCTCCCTAGGCGCGCCCTCCACCCTCATGGGGCCCACGTCGCTCCACCGACGTACTTCTTCCTCCTATATATACCTACGTACCCCCAAACTACCAGATACGGAGACAAAACCCTAATTCCACCGTCGCAACCTTCAGTACCCGTGAGATCCCATCTTGGGCCTTTTCCGGAGCTCCGCCGGAGGGGGCATCGATCACGGAGGGCTTCTACATCAACACCATAGCCTCTCCGATAATGTGTGAGTAGTTTACCTCAGACCTTTGGGTCCATAGTTATTAGCTAGATGGCTTCTTCTCTCTTTTTGGATCTCAATACAATGTTCTCCCCCTCTCTTGTGGAGATCTATTCGATGTAATCTTCTTTTTGCGGTGTGTTTGTTGAGACCGATGAATTGTGGGTTTATGATCAAGTTTATCTATGAACAATATTTGAATCTTCTCTGAATTCTTTTATGTATGATTGGTTATCTTTGCAAGTCTCTTCGAATTATCAGTTTGGTTTGGCCTACTAGATTGACCTTTCTTGCAATGGGAGAAGTGCTTAGTTTTGGGTTCAATCTTGCGGTGTCCTTTCCCAGTGACAGTAGGGGCAGCAAGGCACGTATTGTATTGTTGCCATCGAGGATAACAAGATGGGGTTTATATCATATTGCATGATTTTATCCATCTACATCATGTCATCTTGCTTAAAGCGTTACTCTGTTCTTTTGAACTTAATACTCTAGATGCATGCTGGATAGCGGTCGATGTGTGGAGTAATAGTAGTAGATGCAGGCAGGAGTCGGTCTACTTGTCTCGGACGTGATGCCTATATACATGATCATACCTAGATATTCTCATAACTATGCTCAATTCTGTCAATTTCTCAACAGTAATTTGCTACCCACCATAATACTTATGCCCTCGAGAGAAGCCACTAGTGAAACCTATGGCCCCCGGGTCTATTTTCTATCATATTAATCTTCCATCAACAAGCTATTTCTTGCACTGTTTTATTTTGCTTTATTTACTTTGCATTTTTGTCATAAAAATACCAAAAATGTTATCTTATCATATCTATCAGATGTCACTTTCATAAGTGACCGTGAAGGGATTGACAACCCCTTTATTGTGTTGGTTGCGAGGATTTTATTTGTTTGTGTAGGTGCGAGGGACTCGTGCGTGGCCTCCTACTGGATTGATACCTTGGTTCTAAAAACTGAGGGAAATACTTACGCTACTTTGCTGCATCACCCTTTCCTCTTCAAGGGAAAACCAACGCAGTGCTGAAGAGGTAGCAGCGGTGTACCGGGATGTGCAATGAATCAAGAGTGACATGTATGAATTATGAAAGGTGGCTTTGCCACAAATACGATGTCAACTACATGATCTTGCAAAGCAATATGACAATGATGAAGCATGTCATAATAAATGGAATGGTGGAAAGTTGCATGGCAATATATCTCGGAAGGGCTATGGAAATGCCATAATAGGTAGGTATGGTGGTTGTTTTGACGAAGGTATATGATGGGTATATGGTACCGGCGAAAGGTGCGCGGCTCTAGAGAGGCTAGCAATGGTGGGAGGGTGAGAGTGCGTATAATCCATGGACTCAACATTAGTCATAAAGAACTCACATACTTATTGCAAAAATCTATTAGTTATCAAAATGAAGTACTATGCGCATGCTCCTAGGGGGGTAGATTGGTTGGAAAAGACCATGGCTCGTTGAGGGAGTCCTGGATTAGGGGGTCCTCGGGTATCCGAATTATTTGATATGGGCCGGATTGATGAGCTGTGAAGATACAAGTAGAAGACTCCCCCCCCCCCCCCGTGTCTGGGTAGGACTCCTATATGTGTGGATGGCAAGATTGGTGTCCAGATATGATTTCCTTCCCCCACAAACTGACTCTGTACAACCCATGTCCCTTGTTACCATTGATCCTCAGATACATAGTTCGGGACCCCCTACCCGAGATCTGCCTGTTTTGACACCGACATTGGTGCTTTCATTAAGAGTCCCACCATGTCGTCAACAAAAGGATCGATGGCTCAACTTGTCATCGGCGACAATGCTGTTTCCGGGGGAACTTTTCTCCCTAGACAACTCTTTGTGTTTGGCGGCCTTGCTCTGTGTGCCAATTCGACTGGTCACCTTGAGCAGATCGACAGCTACGCCCCTGGTCATTAGATCAGGTTTGGAAGCTTGAACTACATTGTTGACATCCGAGGAGACTTGGTCTTCGAAGGGTTCTCGACCTCGGTCGCCGCTCTTCATCCACATGAAGGAAGCCCGTTGGGTCCACCACCAGACTCCGCTCAAGGATCGACCCTCGCACCCGCCCTGGCCTTAAATCCAGGGCGGACCACTCTGTCCAAAGACGGGAGGATAACCCCCCCCCCCCCGGACTCTCTCCTATCACGTAGCTTCCTGCCAGAGACCCAGATGCGATCACACCATCAGCGGACCCGGAGTCAAACGGGGCTCTTCCTATTATCGGGAAGCCAAACTCGCTTCTGGACGACAACTCCGAACTCTCAAGGTCTGCGTCCATCGGGGCTGGGTGATGTGGACATGGCATCTATGGATACGACCAAAAATAACGGGGAATTATGGTTGAAAATAATATATATTTTAAAGGTGATTTCTATTAACAATTTCATGTATTGTTTTATGGTCGAAAACAAAGATACAACACCTCTTTTTATTACATGCAGAATTATGGAGTATTTGTACAAGCCACATGTCAAGATGCGAGATGAAGACACAGAAAATATGTGCGCGCACGTGGAAATTAAACATCAGAAATAAAGACCGAAAGAGGCTTACTTAGAGATGGAAAAAGAAGATACATGTTTAAATCTACAAGGAGTACATTTGCATGCACGTCCCCTGCCAGACCGTGCATCATGCATGCAACGTCCACAAGACCACAAGAGCAAAACCAGCCACATACATGGGTCGAAATTTTTGATAGCCGAGGATTGCAACAATGGGCCAATAAATTAATGCGGCCAGGCCATGTACGCCTCCCATGCGGGCCGGCTCCTGATGGATATTTGCTTCGACCGTATCTGTCCAGATGGGACACCTCGAGGCGCAGCGAGGGCGGCGGCCGGACGCTAATAAATAGTTAGCTATTGTTAGGTTTAGATTTGGGGTTCTATTGTATTGTTTAGCCATCGCTATAATTTCACATCTATGAGACGTGTAGAACTACCGCTTTGTCAGATCCACAGTGGAATCCCAAGTTTTCATCTAGTTCGTGTATTCAAGTTATCATCCGCAATTTCAATTGCAATTCACCTTTGTTCTTGCTGGTTCTTCGGTTGCTTGCAGGAACTCGAACCTCATTGTTCAGGTTCATCGTGCCTACGGCAAGGTCAATAACCATCGAAGATTGGTTTAGCGATTGTCGAGGCGTATCGTCGGGTACGGTATAGCCGGATCGTCAAGGTCAAAATCCACCAAATCGATAATTATCTCCATTCTCATCGAAAGATCGGGCCGTCATCACATCAAGTGGTATCAGTTTTCAGGTTCATCGGTGAGAGATTTACAGTTTTATTGGATTAGTTATTTTCTGCTCTATAACCCACGAAAAAGCCAAAAAAATAGATTAGTTCATCCTTTACACCTATCTTTTTAGCCTTTAGCAATTTTTGCATCTCGTATTTGCGAGTTGAATTTTTGGTTACATTCATCCTAGAATTAGTGCTGGTTTAGATTCATTGGGGAAGAAAATATCTACTAGATCAATCCTCTTTTGTCCACTATATTTTTATCAGGCATTGATTCTATCACCGCACGAACAGCGGCAGCTTACGCGAACGGTCAGATAGACGATCATTCGTGTCTGACACCGCACGTTTGGCCATCCATCCTTCCACCCACACACACCGCGCGTCCACCTGCCACCGCTGTTTCCTCTCTTGTCCAACGCCGACGTGCCCTCTGTAGCCCACCACTGTCGGCCCACTGAATTGTTTGCACCATCTTGCATGCAGGTAGCATCATCGTAAGGACAGTGCCTTGTTTTATTTGATTAGCTTTTGCAGCTCTAGTAGCACAAGTTTCAACGCCAAGAATCCTTCCAAGTCTCTGTGAAACTAAATTGTGTACGTGACTTCTACTTCTGCTAGTAACCGGCCTGCAAAAGGAAAAAAAGGAAAAAAAGAGAAAGAAAAAAAAGAGAGAAAAAAAAGACAAAAAAGTATTAAAAAAGGTTACAAAGTTCAGGCCGGCTAGCACTTTTGTGCATTTTCTTTTGACGTTCAGAATAGTCTCTGCTCTTTTACTATTCCGACTTTTAGTCTGTTCATATAAGTAATACTTGCTGGACTTTTTTCTGTTCGTGGTTGCACCTACACTGCATTTATACCTCACTTATATCCGGCTATTTAGAGCTCTCAAATTTTCATCTGTTTTCACTCGCTTGATTCAGTATCTGGGCTTAGATTATTTTCTCTCTTGCTATTCGACTGCCAGCACTAGTTAGGAGTTTGAGCAATTATTCAACTTGCATTAATTTTTGCTTATTGTGCCACATATTGTGAGTTGAGGAAACCTTCACCAAGCTCCACCTCCTATATTGCACCTTGTTCGGTCACTTGGTAATCGCTATATCAATCTTTTGATCACTTTTGACATCACCAACGGCCGACAACCACTGCAGCACGGTAAGAACTGGTAAGATCTTGGTAATTGCTAGAGTGTTGAGAGAATTTTCCCACCACCTCCGAGTAGTACCATAGGAACATTATACTTGTGATTTTGTTTTTTGTGTGGTGCTAACCATGGCAGATTCTAGAACAGTCAATGGTCGGGTTGCGTCTATTGTGGGAGATCCCTTGCCACATTTTGATACAGATCACTCTTACCCACCACAAAAGGTACAGCGACCGTCACATGATCTACATCATGGTAGAAACCCACATCATCAGGTTACCACTTTGTCAAGTTTTGAGGGTAAATATGACCCTGATTCATATATTGATTGGGAAATTGAGGTAGAAGAAATCTTTGGTAGCCATGATTTTTTTGAGCATAAGAAAATAAATGATGTCACTAAAAGCTTTTTCGGTTTTGCTTCAGTTTGGTGCCGAAATTATTGCAAAGAAAATATTTATAATAGACCCGCTACATGGAAAGCTTTAAAACTCGTCATGCGAAACCGATTTGTTCCTTCATACCATGCTAGTGATTTGCTTAGAAAATTGCAATGCTTAGTACAAGGCAATAACACTGTTGAAGCATATTAAGATAATTTGTGTACCGCTTTCTTTCGTTGTGGCTTAGAAGAATGTGAAGAAGATCTTCTGAATAGATTTGGAAGAGGTTTAAATCATGATATACAAGACATAATAATGCATGAAAAGAATTGTATTCTGTCGACCATTTGTTTTGTCTTGCCTATAAAGCTGAGTAGAAGATAAGAGGATGTGTATACATGACGAACAAGCGTGCGATGGAATCCCCATCAAACAAGGTTACTTCCTCCGCTACACCACCAACTATGATTGTGCCACATGGAGTTTTTGAGTTATCGCCACCGATCGTTCTTACTTCATATGCACGAGGACTACAAGGTAACGATGAAGGTACTAATTTGCTCACACCACCTATTCTAAATGATCATCTTGCTCATTTAAGTTTACCAGGTGAATCTACCATTCCACATGACACTGTTGTATGTCATAACGAATTAAAATCCTCATGTGTTCAGTTAAATGGAATGCCATCTGTTCTGATCACACCAGTTGTTATGTATAATTGTGTTGCTACCTTGGGTAAATTGTGTGATAAAACAACCGAAACACCTATTGTTTTGCGTGCATCAACTGCTAAAATTGATTCCCTCGTTGATTTGAGTGCACCCAATGAATTAAAAGCCACCTTTGTTGAACCATGTGATTTAATACTAAAATCTGATTTGGATTGCATATAATTGATTAAACATGATGAAGTAATTGCTAGAATTTCTCATGTTAATTCTTTGTATTCTTTTTTGATGGATCCACCTATGCATTTTTCACATGCAAGAACTAAAAGTGCTGAAATTTTTAACTTAAATGTTGAAATAGATGAATGTTATGCTCTTATTTGCAAAGAAGTTTTGTATTCCTTTAAGGATATGCCTCCTTCTTTGCCTCATGTTGTCGCTAACCTTTTGCAAGAGTATCATGATGTTTTCACAAAGGAAGTACCACCAGGACTACCGCCTTGTCAGATCCACAGTGGAACCCCAACTTTTCATCTAGTTCGTGTACTCAAGTTATCATCCGCAATTTTAGTTGCAATTCACCTTTGTTCTTGCTGGTTTTTCGGTTGCTTGCAGGAACTCGAACCTCGTTGTTCAGGTTGATCATGCCTGCGGCAAGGTCATCGAAAGATTGTTGTTCAGGTTGTTCACAAAGGAAGTACCACCAGGGATACCACCTATGAGAGGAATAAAAACGAATGACATACATATACCATGAATACACCTTCTCTCTTTTGTTCGTACATTTCCAGATTACTCAAAGCCGAGGACGGCTTTGTTTTCAAGAAAGGGAGGATGATGTGGACATGGCATATATGGATACGACCAAAAATAACGCAGAATTATGGTTGAAAATAATATATATTTTAAAGGTGATTTCTATTAAGAATTTCATGTATTGTTTTATGGTCGAAAACAAAGATACAACACCTCTTTTTATTACATGCAGAATTATGGAGTATTTGTACAAGCCACGTGTCAAGATGGGAGATGAAGACACGGAAAATATGTGCGCTCACGCGGAAATTAAATATCAGAAATAGAGACCGAAAGAGGCTTACTTAGAGATGGAAAATGAAGATACATGTTTAAATCTACAAGGACTAGCACTTGCATGCACGTCCCCTGCCAGACCATGCATCATGCATGCAACGTCCACAATACCACAAGAGCAAAACCAGCCACGTACATGGGTCAGAATTTTTGATGGCCGAGGATTGCAACAATGGGCCAATAAATTAATGCAGCCAGGCCATGTACGCCTCCCATGCGGGCCGGCTCCTGATGGATATTTGCTTCGACCGTATCTGTCTAGATGGGACACCCTGAGGCGCAGCGAGGGCGGCGGCCGTACGCTAATAAATAGTTAGGTATTGTTAGGTTTAGATTTGGGGTTTTATTGTATTAGTAAGTATGCACGTGCAACGCACATATCAGACTTATGAAATAGAGAGAAAATTAGATCGTGGGAAGGGGAGCGGTGGCATAAGTGTCAAGGGGGGAGGATTGATTATTGCGGCGGCCATGCCTATAGGTTCCTTTGGTATTTCCAGGTTAATTTTAGTGACTCCTTTGACTATGTTGGACTATTATAGAAAAGATTATTGGAAACTTTTTTGTGTGTAAAATAGGTAATCAATAATTGGAAAGCATGTCCGTGCTGGATGAAAGAGGTAAAAGAAATTTCCAAGGTAAGACCTGAAGCTTCCTTGAACTAAATATAATGTTGGTTATGCAAGCAGTCGAAGTTAGCATCTAGCGTGTCAGTTATGCACTCTGAAGAATGTAAATCTTTGAACTTGTCTATCAAGTCAAGGATACATGATCCAACTATCGACATACTTTATAAAATCTATCAGAACATTATCTATAGTAAATATAGCGAAAGCAAGCATATGTAAGCACAATGTCTGAAAATGTCAAACTGTGTACAAGTCAATTTTTACACTGAAAGTTGAAATAGATTTTATGCATTGTAAATGACTCTGAAAATGTCAAACTGTGTACAAGTCAATTTTACACTAAAAGTAGAAATAGATTTTATGCATTGTAAATGACAGAATCTACCAACAAAACTTAAAGGCATTGACTGGCAATATATATTTGTGAACCGAACATGACATAAACTGGCAATATAACCTCACGCCAAAGTTTGGAAATAAATATGATGGTACATGACATTAACATTAAAAGTAATGTTAAAGAAATTTCAAGTCATCTGACAAAAATAGAATATCACATTAACCAACAGTCTACCCTGTTTTTCACTCTAATTCAAAGGAAATAAACATATTTTTTACATGGAAGACAAATGACAGATGCTCCTTTTCAGTGGCAAAATAATTTCACTCCTTAAGATAAGTGTTGGAAACATGCACATCTTATTTGACACCTGAACAAGCGATTGGATTGCTTCCAGTATTACAAGGACCAAAGGTCATGAAACATCAATGTGAATCCCATATCACATCAATTTAGATTTTCCCTTTCATATCTGCATTGTGTAAAGTTGGATCATATTGTAATATTTATATGTAATTTAGCAAAAGTTCTACCAAGCCATTAACTATAGAATCCATATTTATTTCTTAGGTAAACATTGATATTATTTAGGAGTGAAAGACATATGCTAAGTATGGGGCTCTGCTCGTACCACAGTACCACGTACGAACCAGCTGCACCAAGCTTAATTACTATTGTTCCGCTTGCTGTGAAGGGATTCCCATCTTAACTGGATGGAGATTACGTGTGTGGCGTACGAATTCGCTGGCCCGGATCAATCGGGTGGATCCACTACTTAGCGGGTGGTACGTCCAATCTTCCCACAGCAAGCATGCGATTAAATGGAGCTGCGGTAGGATCAGGCTTTAATTATTTGCCTGGCGCTGATCAGGAATTTTGTTCCTCGAAAATGGATTTGATTCAGGATGAATTGATGGTCGATCTCTGAACCCTAGTTCCAGACAAGTTTGAGTAATTAACAGTACATGCGAAGGCATAGGAGACGTGCTTGTACATGTCCTGGCCGCGTAGCGCTGTAGGCCCACGTCACTGTCGTTCCTCAGGACAAGAAGACCGGGAGAGTCAAACCAAGAGTCGAGCCGTCGAAGACGACGAACACTCAAACAGGTGAACAAAAAGAAGGAAGTGACGGAAGTCAAGAACGATCAGAATCAAGGTCAGGGTCTGATCGATCTTGTGATCCAAACAAACAGGGAAACGAGCTCTTTGGTTTCCACGTTATTCTCTGCCTACATGCGAACATGGGCCAGACCTTTTTCTTTTTTCCTTCTATGTACACAGTACACAAGGCTGAGTTTCAAAAAAAACATGATGACGTAGATCATGGTAATTATTGCTAATTGATATTTTTCCTTCTATGTACGCAGCACACAATGCCGAGTTTCAAAAAAAATATGATGGCGTAGATCATGGCAATTCTTGCTAATTGATATGATTAAAATAGGCCCAGGCTGGAGCGAGATCATGGTAATTATTGCGTAATTATGATGGCGTAGATCATGATAATTATTGCTAATTGATTATGATAAATGATGTGATACAACATTGAGGCAATCTGGTCCATTGAGAGATGGCAGATGTATGGCTGAGATGTAATGTTTCTGCCACAACTCGATTGTTTAATAGTAGTATAGATTGTTTAGCCATCGCTACAATTTCGCATCTACTAGACGTATAGAACTACCGCCTTGTCAGATCCACAGTGGAACCCCAACTTTTCATCTAGTTCGTGTACTAAGTTATCATCCGCAATTTCAGTTGCAATTCACCTTTGTTCTTGCTGGTTCTTCGGTTGCTTGCAGGAACTCAAACCTCGTTGTTCAGGTTGATCGTGCCTACGACAAGGTCAATAACCATCGAAGATTGGTTTGGCGATTGTCGAGGCATATCGTCGAGTACGGTATAGCCGGATCGTCAAGGTCAAAATCCACCAAATCTGTAACATCCCAAAATTCTAAATTTTGAAATGTTATAATAAATAGATAGATATGTTTGATTGTTGTGTGATTGATTGACTGAAAGTGAGTGATATTCAAAACTTTTTGAAAGTTAAATGAGAGGGAATAAAAGGACTTTCCCAAACTTTCATCTTTGCTTTCTGATCTCCATGAATTCAAATTCTTTTCAAATACAAAACCCTTGAGTGAAGATGATATGACTTCTTCCATTTAATTAAATGAAAGGGTATTTGAAAGTATTTGAATTTCATTTGGAACTATTTTCAAATTCAGAAAACTTCAAGCAACTCAATGATTTTCATGAGGGAAGATAAAATGACTTCTTCAAAATATATGAAATATGAGTTGGGAGTTTAAAAGGATCAAATTTAAAGTCCTTTTGGAAATTATTTTCAATTTGGAGTTATTTGAGTTTTGTTCAAATTATTTTTCTCCAAAAATAAAATATATGGAGAATAGGGTAACATGATTCCCTACATCAAAAAATTGGAGAGAAATAAATTTGAATTAATTTTGGTATTTTTAAAATGATTTTTACTAGATTTTACTAGGGCAGGAGCACTCTTTGCTTTATTGGAATTTGTGTGTATTTTATTTGACTCTAGAAGAATGTTCAGCTTGTAGGAAATGTTTATCTGGATATTTTGATATACTATATGCCTATAGTATATTTCTTATTTTATTTTTTTTGGTCAAAATTGTTTTAAAAAAACTTGCTCGCCGACTGGGCCGGCCCAGCTCCAACTGGGCCAGGCCAAAGGCCAGCCCAACCGCGTCGTCCCCGACCTCCGGTCGGAGACCTGCTGCCGCACGCCAACGTCGCCGTGCTCCGCACGGGCTCCCGCCGCCGCCTCTCCCTGCCCCCTCGCCCACGCCTCCCCTTCCCTCCTATAAAGGGCGCCGCCCTGGCCCCGTTCCTCTCCTTTCCGCATCGCGCCGCCGCGCCGCACATCTTGTCGCCGCCGCCGACTTTGCTGCCGCCGACGCTGCTCCGCGCTTCGCCTCGCCGCCGACACATCGCGTCGTTGCCCGCGCCGCCCTCTGCCGCATCCGCCGCTCGCCGCCTCCCCTCGCCGCTCACATGCGCCACCGCCCACGTCTCGCCCTGTCGCCGAAACCGCCGACGACATAGCCGAATCTCGCCGCCGCCGTGGTAACCACCCCGCCCTAATCTCGACTGTCGGATCTCGATCCAACGGATCCGACTCCGTTCGTTTTCTTTCCTTTCTGGCGCACTGTTCGTTCGATAAGCCCTTGGTGGCGAACGTTCGTTAAATAGCCTTTTTGTTTTATTTTATTTCGGTCAGGGACCTATCTATGATGATTTCTTTACATATTAGTCCCTCCGCTTCAAACGATCACTACTTTTTACCCGTTTATCCAAATCCAACGAAACCAACGCTCACGTCTTCGTTATGATCTCCTCTATCCAGTAATCCAACTCAAACATGTTTTTGAAATATTAAAATTTGAATTAGACCAGATTTGTATTCAAACTTCTTTTGTTCATAACTTGAGTTTCGTAGCTCCGTTTGAGTTGATTCTTTTTGCAAATTAAAGCTCTTGACCTAAACTTTCTGATAAGGACAAATTCACACAATTTTGGTACTGTTAGAAATTGTTTTATGTTGCAAGAGTTATTTGCTTGGTTTTGATGTTTTCCGAATTGTCTTCTTCGTTCTTTCTGATCTTTTGAGTGATTGCTTATGTGTGGTTGCTATTGCTTGCCTACGATAGATTGAACGGAGTGTGACGAGTAGAACTATCAAGAGTTATGAGTGTGAATCATCTCCATCAACATTGCAGGCAAGTTCACACTTTGATCATATTCCTTTCATACCCAGTTTTTATGCATTAGTTTCACCCTCAAACATTGCATGGTTAGGATTTGATAACATGTGGGTATTGGGAAGTAGTTGATGAGGTAGGAACCTATTACCTGTTTTATTATCAAACCCTTGGGAGTTACTTCTATGTTTGCTTGTTATGCCATGCTATGCTAGTACATGTGGATTGGGTGAGTGTACCCATGACAGATGTGAGATTATTAAATTAATGGTTTATTTAAGGTGGAAACTTAAACACACATCTGAGTGGATTGAGGCACCTGGGTATTCCAGTGATTGCCTATTTTTCTTTATGGATCGCCACCCAGGCTCAAAGGGATCATGATATTATTCATACTAGAAACTTCCGTGTGCAGCCACAAGCTACTATGGGCTCTGGCATAGTTGATTAAGTCGTGCGAACTCTTACAGTGGTAGACTAGCAGATGTAGGGGATGTAGGTTGGTACTGTCTACCCGATCATAAGGTGCTAGCGCTTCTGAAAGACTATGTCTCGGTCATCCGTTTCTCAAACATCATGTAGTGCGAGAATCCCAACGGAGGAGATCGAGTCTTGTGGGGAAAAGTGCGCAAACCTCTGCAGAGTGTATAAACTAATCATGATTAGCCGTGTCCCCGGTTATGGACAATCTTGAGTATCTGGTTCTTGGATTATCATATTGATCTCATCATGTTACTTAAAATAATTTGTTGGGTTGTTAATGATTACTTTTAATTGGGATTGAGAGGGGGTTTACCTTCTCAATGTTTTCAACAAACTTTGTAGTTAAATAAAATATATTCCTTTGCAGTAGGGAAAAATTGGCTTTTCGCAAAAACCTTACAACCATAGAGCTTTTTCCACCAGCCAAATATGCATGTAGTGATAGCCATTGTTCATCATTTCTCTATGGTGTGAATTTGCCAGTACATTCAATGTACTGACCCTTTGTGGCTGCAACGTCTCATGTTGCAGGATTTCCTACGATGAGTAAGTGATACATTAGGGTTACGATTTCTACACTCAACTTTGTCATTGGTGTTGATGGGAAACCACAACCTTGTTACTTCCGCTATTTGGATTGAGATAATAGTATTTACGTTACTTTATACATGTGATTTACCTCTGTTATAAATCCTTCAAGTACTGTGTGTGTCAGCATACCGATCCAGGGATGACACTTAAGCACAGAGACTTGATCCATTCGGGTCGGGTCGCTACAAAATCGATTATTATCTCCACTCTCATCGAAAGATCGGGCCGCCGTCACATCACTGGGTCAAGTGGTCATCACCGAACCTGGCTCCGCAGATCCTCATACGCCCGTCCATATTTCGCTCTTAAGCGAGACACTGGAACTAATGCGATCTCTCGCCATCACGGAAGTATCACCTCTGAACTACGCCCAGCCTAAACTGGGGGCTGAGAGCAGGGAATTTTACGTCCCACCCACCAGCCACTTAACAGCCAATGTCGAGGATCAAACTGACATGCTATACTACACCTTCCAAGACATCGATGGTATGGATGACGATACTGCAGCCGAACCAGGTCAAAACCCTCCTATCACTGGGCGCTGGATGACCACTTCTATCTATGATGTATACATGGTGGACACACCCGAGAAGAAGGATGTTGATGGCACTCAAGACCTAGATGAGGATAAGCCCGTTGATGAACCACCAAAACGCCGACGTCAGCGGCGCCGCTCATGATCGTGTCGGGCAAGGGAAAGCAACATCGGCACCAGAGCTAATGACACTCTGGACAATGTCGAAGACTCCGACCACCCCGTCGAGCCTGTGTTCGAGCTGGATGAGAGGGAAGAGGGACATGTTAACCCTGACGAACTTGTCGAATGATAACCCACAAGTATAGGGGATCAATTGTAGCCTCTTTCTATAAGTAAGAGTGTCGAACCCAACGAGGAGCTAAAGGTAGAACAAATATTCCCTCAAGTTCTATTGACCACCGATACAACTCTACGCATGCTTACCGTTCGCTTTACCTAGAACAAGTATGAAACTAGAAGTACTTTGTAGGTGTAACGGGATAGGTTTGCAAGAATATAAAGAGCACATAAACAAAAACTAGGGGCTGTTTTAGGTAAAGAAGCAATGAAGTTAGTATAGCGAGTGTGGAAAAGTGGTGGTAGGAGTTGCGAAATTATCCCCAAGCAATTGACTACGTGATACGTCTCCAATGTATCTATAATTTTTGATTGCTCCATGCTATTATATTATCTATTTTGGATCTTCTGTACCCAAGAGATCCCATCTTGGGGCCTTTTTTGGAGCTCCGCCGGAGGGGGGCATTGATCACGGAGGGCCTCTACATCAACTCCATGGCCCCCCCGATGATGTGTGAGTAGTTTACTTCAGACCTCCGGGTCCATAGCTAGTAGCTAGATGGCTTCTTCTCTCTTTTTGGGTCTCAATACAAAGTTCTCCTCAATTCTCTTGGAGATCTATTCGATGTAACTCTTCTTTTTGCGGTGTGTTTGTTGAGATCCGATGAATTGTGGGTTTATGATCAAGTTTATCTATGAACAATATTTGAATCTCCTCTGAATTATTTTATGTATTATTGGTTTAGCTTTGCAAGTCTCTTAAAATTATCAGTTTGGTTTGGCCTACTAGATTGATCTTTCTTGCAATGGGAGAAGTGCTTAGCTTTGGGTTTAATCTTGGGGTGCTCGATCCCAGTGACAGAAAGGGAAACGACACGTATTGTATTGTTTCCATCGAGGATAAAAGATGGGGTTTATATCATATTGCATGAGTTTATCCCTCTACATCATGTCATCTTGCTTAAGGCGTTACTCTGTTCTTATGAACTTAATACTCTAGATGCATGCTAGATAGCGGTCGATGTGTGGAGTAGTAGTAGTAGATGCAGGCAGGAGTCGGTCTACTTGTCACGGACGTGATGCCTATATACATGATCATGCCTAGATATTCTCATAATTATTCACTTTTCTATCAATTGCTCGACAGTAATTTGTTCACCCACCGTAATACTTATGCTATCTTGAGAGAAGCCAATAGTGAAACCTATGGCCCCCGGGTCTATTCTCCTTCATATAAGTTTCCAGCCTATTTTTTGCAATCTTCACTTTCAATCTATATCATAAAAATACCAAAAATACTTATCTTATTATTATCATCTCTATCAGATCTCACTCTTGCAAGTGGCCGTGAAGGGATTGGCAACCCCTTTATCGCATTGGTTGTGAGGTTCTTATTTGTTTGTGTAGGTACGAGGTGACTCGCTCGTGGTCTCCTACTGGATTGATACCTTGGTTCTCAGAAACTGAGGGAAAAACTTATGTTGCTTTACTGCACCACCCTTTCCTCTTCAAGGGAAAACCAACACAGTGCTCAAGAGGTAGCAAGAAGGATTTCTGGCGCCATTGCCGGTGAGATCTACGCCAAGTCAAGACATACCAAGTACACATCACAACTCTTATCCTTCGCATTACATTATTTGCCATTTGGCTCTCGTTTTCCTCCCCCCCACTTCACCCTTGCCTTTTTTCGCCTCTTTCCCGTTTGTTTCCTTGTACCATGGCCGATTCAAAAAGGGCTAAGGGTTCTATCCCGGGTTTTACCTTGGAGAGTCCCTCTGTCCTCTCTAAGCTCATAAATAATGATGCTATAGATAGAGCTACTGGGGTTATCAATGAAAGTTTGAATAATTTCGATGAAGATGATCCCGGAATCTTCTGTTATTTACTTGATGAATCTTTGAAAGACGCTTGGGATAGGCTATTAAGGATCCGAGCTAGCTATGTGCCCCAATATCAAATTGAGGTTTACCTGAAAAGCTTTTGTATTGGTTTACCCTCTTCATTCAAGCAAGTTCTAGATTCTATCTTTGAAGAAGATTTTCTTGAGGGGGATCCCATTGATACTTATGAAATGATCAAAATTATATTTGGGCACCCCATGAGTGAGAAGGTTGAATCTACCTCTCTTTTGTGCTTTTACCAAAATGAAATTATCAAAGAAATGAGGGCTAGCTTAGATGCCAATTTCTGTAACGTACTTAATCTTTCTTCCACTATCAATGGCCACGTGCTATCTCAAAATAGAAATATAAATGCTATAGAAAATATTTTTTCTCTTTTCTTTCCTAATACCAAAGATGGCAATACCTAAATCTATCCTTGCTTTTATGCCTAGCTAACGGCGTTAAACGATAGCGCTTGTTGGGAGGCAACCCAATTGTATTTTTATTACTTGCTTTTTGCTCCTGTTTAGTAATAAATAATTCATCGAGCCTCTGTTTTGGTTGTGTTTTTTGTGTTTAATTAGTGTTTGTGCCAAGTAGAACTGTTGGGAAGACATGGGGAAAGTCTTTTTGATCTTGCTGTAAAAAACAGAAACTTTAGCGCTCACGAGAATTGCTGCCATTTTTATTTGGAAAGTGATATTTAGTTAATTATTTTTGAAGATGATTAATATATAAATGACTCACGTCCAGAAATTTATTTTAGAATTTTTGGGTTCCAGAAGTTTGCGTTAGATACAGATTACTACAGACTGTTCTATTTTTGAAGATTCTGTTTTTCGTGTGTTGTTTGCTTATTTTGATGAATCTATGGCTAGTAATAGAGTTTATGAACCATAGAAAAGTTGGAATACAGTAGGTTTAACACCAATATAAATCAATAATGAGTTAATTACAGTACCTTGAAGTGGTGTTTTGTTTTCTTTCGCTAACGGAGCTCACAAGATTTTTCTGTTAAGTTTTGTCTTGTGAAGTTTTCAGGTTTTGGGTAAAGATTTGATGGATTATGGAACAAGGAGTGGCAAGAGCCTAAGCTTGGGGATGCCCATGGCACCCCAAGGTAAAATACAAGGACACCAAAAAGCCTAAGCTTGGGGATGCCCCGGAAGGCATCCCCTCTTTTGTCTTCGTTCATCAGTAACTTTACTTGGAGCTACATTTTATTCGCCCCATGATATGTGTTTTGCTTGGAGCGTCTTGTATGATTTGAGTCTTTGATTTTCAGTTTACCATAATCATCCTTGCTGTACACACCTTTTGAGAGAGACACACATGAATTGGAATTTATTAGAATACTCTATGTGCTTCACTTATATCTTTTGAGCTATATAGTTTTTGCTCTAGTGCTTCGCTTATATCTTTTAGAGCACGGTGGTGGTTCTATTTTATAGAAATAATTGATCTCTCATGCTTCACTTATATTATTTTGAGAGTCCTTTAGAACAACATGGTAATAATAAAAACTTTCATATAAGTGCATTGAATACTAAGAGAAGTTTGATACTTGATGATTGTTTTGAGATATGGAGATGGTGATATTAGAGTCATGCTAGTTGAGTAGTTGTGAATTTGAGAAATACTTGTGTTGAAGTTTGTGATTCCCGTAGCATGCACGTATGGTGAACTGTTATGTGATGAAGTCGGAGCATGATTTATTTATTGATTGCCTTCCTTATGAGTGGCGGTCGGGGACGAGCGATGGTCTTTTCCTACCAATCTATCCCCCTAGGAGCATGCGCGTAATACTTTGTTTCGATAACTAATAAATTTTTGCAATAAGTATGTGAGTTCTTTATGACTAATGTTGAGTCCATGGATTATACGCACCCTCACCCTTCCACCATTTGCTAGACTCTCTAGTACCGTGCAACTTTCGCCGGTACCATAAACCCACCATATACCTTCCTCAAAACAGCCACCATACCTACCTATTATGGCATTTCCATAGCCATTTCGAGATATATTGCCATGCAACTTTCCACCGTTCCATTTGTTATGACACGCTTCATCATTGTCATATTGCTTTGCATGATCATGTAGTTGACATTGTATTTGTGGCAAAGCCACCGTTCATAATTCTTTCATACATGTCACTCTTGATTCATTGCATATCCCTGTACACCGCCGGAGGCATTCACATAGAGTCATACTTTATTCTAAGTATTGAGTTGTAATTCTTGAGTTGTAAGTAAAAAGAAGTGTGATGATCATCATTATTAGAACATTGTCCCAGTGAGGAAAGGACGATGGAGACTATGATTCCCCCCACAAGTCGACATGAGACTCTGGACGAAAAATAATATAAAAAAAGAGAAAAGAGGCCAAAAGAAAAAAGGGAAAGAAGGCCCAAATAAAAAAATAAAAAAATGAGAGAAAAAGAGAGAAGGGACAATGTTACTATCCTTTTTCCACACTTCTGCTTCAAAGTAGCACCATGATCTTCATGATAGAGAGTATCCTATGTTGTCACTTTCATAAACTAGTGGGAATTTTACATTATAGAACTTGGCTTGTATATTCCAATGATGGGCTTCCTCAAATTGCCCTAGGTCTTCATGAGCAAGCAAGTTGGATGCACACCCACTTAGTTTCTCTTGTTGAGCTTTCATACACTTATAACTCTAGTGCATCTGTTGCATGGCAATCCCTACTCACTCGCATTGATATCTATTGATGGGCATCTCCATAGCCTGTTCATACACCTAGTTGATGTGAGACTATCTTCTTCTTTTTTGTCTTCTCCACAACCACCATTCTATTCCACCATAGTGATATATCCATGGCTCACGCTCATATATTGCGTGAAGATTGAAAAAGTTTGAGAACATCAAAAGTATGAAACAATTGCTTGGCTTGTCATCGGGGTTGTGCATGATTTAATATTTTGTGTGATGAAGATAGAGCATAGCCAGACTATATGATTTTGTAGGGATAACTTTCTTTGGCCATGTTATTTTGAGAAAACATGATTTCTTAGTTAGTATGCTTGAAGTATTATTATTTCTATGTCAATATTAAACTTTTATCTTGAATCTTTCAGATCTGAACATCCATGCCACAATAAAGAAAAATTACATTGAGAAATATGTTAGGAAGCATTCCACATCAAAAATTCTGTTTTTATCATTTACCTACTCGAGGACCTGCAGGAATTAAGCTTGGGGATGCTTGATACGTCTCCAATGTATCTATAATTTTTTATTGCTCCATGCTATTATATTTTTTATTTTGGATGTTATTTTGCTTATTTTTACACTTTTATTCTATTTTTGGGACTAACCTATTAACCGGAGGCCCAGCCCAAATTGCTGTTTTTTTGCCTATTTCAGAGTTTCGCCGAAAAGGAATATCAAACGGAGTCCAAACGGAATGAAACCTTCGGGAGTGTTATTTTTGGAACAAACATGATCCAGGATACTTGGAGTGGACGTCAAGAAATCAACAAGCGGCCACGAGGCAGGGGGGCACGCCCACCCCCCTAGGCGCGCCCTCCACCCTCGTGGGCCCCTCGTTGCTCCACCGACGTACTTCTTCCTCCTATATATATATCCATATACCCCCCGCCCAAACATCCAGGAGCACCATGAAATCCTATTTACACCGTCGCAACCTTCTGTACCCAAGAGATCCCATCTTGGGGCCTTTTTCGGAGCTCCGCCGAAGGGGGCATTGATCACTGAGGGCCTCTACATCAACTCCATGGCCCCTCCGATGATGTGTGAGTAGTTTACTTCAGACCTTCGGGCTCATAGCTAGTAGCTACATGGCTTCTTCTCTCTCTTTGGATCTCAATACAAAGTTCTCCTCGATTCTCTTGGAGATCTATTCGATGTAACTCTTCTTTTTGCGGTGTGTTTGTCGAGATCCGATGAATTGTGGGTTTATGATCAAGTTTATCTATGAACAACATTTTAATCTCCTCTGAATTCTTTTATGTACGATTGGTTTATCTTTGCAAGTCTCTTCAAATTATCAGTTTGGTTTGGCCTACTAGATTGATCTTTCTTGCAATGGGAGAAGTGCTTGGCTTTGGGTTCAATCTTGCGGTGCTCGATCCCAGTGACAGAAAGGGAAACGACACGTATTGTATTGTTTCCATCAAGGATAAAAAGATGGGGTTTATATCATATTGCATGAGTTTATCCCTCTACATCATGTCATCTTGCTTAAGGTGTTACTCTGTTCTTATGAACTTAATACTCTAGATGCATGCTGGATAGCGGTCGATATGTGGCGTAATAGTAGTAGATGCAGGTAGGAGTCGGTCTACTTGTCACGTACATGATGCCTATATACATGATCATGCCTAGATATTCTCATAATTATTCACTTTCTATCAATTGCTCGACAGTAATTTGTTCACCCACCGTAATACTTGTGCTATCTTGAGAGAAGCCAATATCAAAACCTATGGCCCCCGGGTCTATTCTCCTTCATATAAGTTTGTAGTCTATTTTATTTTGCAATCTTTACTTTCAATCTATATCATAAAAATACCAAAAATACTTATCTTATTATTATCATCTCTATCAGATCTCACTCTTGCAAGTGGCCGTGAAGGGATTGACAACCCCTTTATCGCGTTGGTTGCAAGGTTCTTATTTGTTTGTGTAGGTACGAGGTGACTCGCGCGTGGTCTCCTACTGGATTGATACCTTGGTTCTCAAAAACTGAGGGAATACTTACACTGCTTTGCTGCACCACCCTTTCCTCTTAAAGGGAAAACCAACGCAGTGCTCAAGAGGTAGCACTACGTTACTAGACCGATAGCAAGTTTTATGTGCGAGAGGCCACTGCTAGCATGTCATCCCTGACTTGGAATTCTATGCACTTATGATTGGAACTATTAGCAAGCATCCGCAACTGCTAACATTCATTAAGGTAAAACCCAACCATAGCATTAATATATATTGGTCCCCCTTCAATCCCGTATGCATCAATTTCTATGCTAGGTTGGAGCTTCTGTCACTCCTTCCCTCCAATACATAGTCCTATCAACATACAACTAACCCTATGGTGTGATCCATGCGTGCGCTCATATGATGAGCACCAATGGACATCACATAACACAAGAAAATTAAACCAATCATAGCAATTCACCAATTACCGATAGGACAACGAAAATCTACTCAGACATCATAGGATGGCAACACATCATTGGATAATAATATGAAGCATAAAGCACCATGTTCAAGTAGAGGGTACAGCGGGTTGCGGGAGAGTGGACCGCTGTAGATAGATGGGGGGAGGTGGTGAAGACGTTGGTGAAGATGACGGCAGTGTTGGTGTAGATCGTTGTCGTGGTGACAGCCCCGTCGGCGTTCCGGCGCCACCGGGAGAGAGGGGGAGAGGGCCCCCCTTCTTATTCTTCTTCCTTGCCCTTCTCCCTAGATGGGAGAAGGGTTTCCCCTCTGATCCATGGCCTCCATGGCGGCGAGAGCCCCTCCGATATTGGATATGTCTCTCTGTCTCTCTCTGCTTCTGCGTTTTTCTACATTCCATATTCTGCCCTTTCACTGTTTCTTATATTCCCGGAGATCCGTAACTCCGATTGGGCTGCAATTTGGACACAATTTTTATCCGGATATTAGCTTTCTTGTGCCGAAAGAAAGGCACCAACCACGGGGTGGCCACAAGGGCCCAGGGCGCGCCTGACCCCCTGGGGCGTGCCCTCCTGCCTTGTGGCCCCCTCGGGCATTGTCTCGCGTTGATTCTTCTCCCCAAAAATCACATATATTCCAAAAAAAATATCCGTCAGTTTTTATCCCGTTTGGACTCCTTTTGATATGGATTTTCTGCGAAACAAAAAACATGCAACAAACACGAACTGGCATTGGGCACTGGATCAATATGTTAGTCCCAAAAATAGTATAAAAAGTTGCCAAAAGTATATGAAAGTTGTAGAATATTGGCATGGAACAATCAAGAATTATAGATACGACGAAGACGTATCAGCATCCCCAAGCTTAATTACTGCTCGTCCTCAAGTAGGTAAATGATAAAAGGATAATTTTTGATGTGGAATTCTACCTAGCATAATCTTGATCATGTAATCTAATCATGGCATGAATATTAAGACACGAGTGATTCAAAGCAATAGTCTATCATTTGACATTAAGACAATAATACTTCAAGCATACTAATAAAGCAATCATGTCTTTTCAAAATAACATGGCCAAAGAAAGTTGTCCCTATTAAATCATATGTTCTGGCTATGCTCCATCTTCACCACACAAAATATTCAAATCATGCACAACCCTGATGACAAGCCAAGCAATTGTTTCATACTTTTGACATTCTCAAACCTTTTCAACTTTCACGCAATACATGAGCGTGAGCCATGGATATATCACTATAGGTGGAATAGAATATGATGGTGGAGGTCGTGTGGAGACGACAAAAAGGGAGAAAGTCTCACATCGACGCGGCTAATCAATGGGCTATGGAGATGCCCATCAATTGATGTCAACGCGAGGAGTGGGGATTGCCATGCAACGGATGCACTAGAGCTATAAGTGTATGAAAGCTCAAACTGAAAACTAAGTGGGTGTGCATCCAACTTGCTTGCTCATGAAGACCTAGGGCATTTGAGGAAGCCCATCGCTGGAATATACAAGCCAAGTTCTATAATGAAAATTCCCACTAGTATATGAAAGTGATAACTCAAGAGACTCTCTATATGAAGAACACGGTGCTACTCTGAAGCATAAGTGTGGTAAAAGGATAGTAACATTGTCCCTTCTCTCTTTTCTCTATTTATTATTATTATTTTTTATTATTTTCTCTTTTTTTGGTGGGCTTCTTTGGCTTCTTTTTTTATTGGGATTATTGGTTTTATACCCTTAGTTGTGTCCCCCTTAACAGGATTGCCCCTAGTTTCTGAAAACACGTGGTCTTGCCCAACCCACTTTGGCATCTTGTGCTTTTGCCCTTTGAACGTTTGACCGTCACTTTGAAAACTTCACAACTAATTCATACTAAATCAGAAAAATGCAAATAATATACCAAAATGTTTGGAAAAACATTACCTGTATGTCAATGTCACTTGCATTCATGAAAGAAGTGTTAGTAGGTGCCCATCTGAGTTTTAGCCCGCCTAGTTTCCATCATGGAAGTTACCAAGGAGGAGATGAGAGGCTGCGCCTGGGCCAAATAGGGAGGAGGAGGCCCAAGGGCGCTGCATGGGAGGCCCTTTTTCCCTTTCCTTTAAATCTATCCATAAATAGACAGCCGCTGAAACGAAAAAGTTCAAGGATATTGGGGATGAATCTGAAATAAGTAAGAATATTTATAGACACCTGGAATTATGAAGGATTTGAATAAATTGGTTTGGGCATTTTTAAGCACAGAAAAATAATTCAAGTTTGAATTAAATTCAAACTTGAACCATTTTTGAATCCAACCAAAGCAAATCCAAAATGGATGAAAAATTCACAGAGAGGTATAAGGCATGGAGTAAGATTATCAAGAAATAAATGAACATTAATGAAGGAGGGAATTAATGTCACTTGCAAAAACATGAAAGAGAGAAGAAGGAAGGAGGTGATGATGCATGTCCATGGTTTGAGAGAGAGAGATGGCAAGGGGTGATGCACACACACCAACTAGAGCAACACACAACATATATAAGGGACAATGCACAAGATGATCATGGCAATAGCATAATGCAATAAGACAAGATATCTGCATGGCAAAACAAACAAGGATGGCATAATGCAATATAATAAAAGATGAACATGATGCAAGAAGCAAAATATATGACAAAGCACTCAACATGATCATGGCAATCACATATAGGAATGAAATATGAAAAACAATTATGATAATGCAACAAACACAAAAAAACACGACAACAACTAAAATAAAAATGAAGGCATCTGGAGCGTCGGTCTCGGGGCATTACAACTCTCCTCCACTAACAGAAGATCTCATCCTGAGATCTAGGAACGAGACGGAAGAGGAAGAGGAAGAGGTAAAACAAGTGCTCAAGAGAGAAGACGAACAAAGTCGAGAGCACTCGGGTAGAAAAGAGGAATGTCGATTACGATGGGAGTCAAAAGCTCAAGGAACAGGATAGACTCTAAAACTACTCCAGTTAGAAGAACATAGAAAAGGAATAAGAATGAAAGAGTTGGGATAGCATCCCAGTATAAAAGGAAAAGGAGAGGTAGACAAGATGAGCGATTTGAAAAGACGGTACCACACTCCGGTAAAAGAATAAAATGGTCTTGGAGAAACAAGATAATGGGTTGAAGAGAGAAACCTCACCATGCTTCCGAAACGAAAGAATTGAAAGAGTGGAATGAAAAGAACGGAGACGAAAATGACAACTTCTACCACAGTTGAGTTTGAAAAGCATCCTTACGAAGAAGGGTTGATAGAGGCAAAGGTGTCCCGATGTTTCGATGAGATTGAAGGAAATATGCCCTAGAGGCAATAATAAAGTTATTATTTATTTCCTTATATCATGATAAATGTTTATTATTCATGCTAGAATTGTATTAACCGGAAACACAATACATGTGTGAATACATAGACAAACAAAGTGTCACTAGTATGCCTCTACTTGACTAGCTCGTTAATCAAAGATGGTTATGTTTCCTAACCATGAACAAGGAGTTGTTATTTGATTAACGGGATCACATCATTAAGTGAATGATCTTATTGACATGACCCATTCCATTAGCTTAGCACCCGATCGTTTAGTATGTTGCTATTGCTTTCTTCATGACTTATACATGTTCCTATGACTATGAGATTATGCAACTCCCGTTTACCAGAGGAACACTTTGTGTGCTAGAAAACGTCACAACATAACTGGGTGATTATAAAGGAGCTCTACAGGTGTCTCCAAAGGTACATGTTGGGTTGGCGTATTTCGAGATTAGGATTTGTCACTCCGATTGTCGGAGAGGTATCTCTGGGCCCTCTCGGTAATGCACATCACTTAAGCCTTGCAAGCATTGCAACTAATGAGTTAGTTGTGGGATGATGTATTACAGAACGAGTAAAGAGACTTGCCGGTAACGAGATTGAACTAGGTATTGGAATACCGACGATCGAATCTCGGGCAAGTAACATACCGATGACAAAGGGAACAATGTATGTTGTTATGCGGTCTGACCGATAAAGATCTTCGTAGAATATGTAGGAGCCAATATGAGCATCCAGGTTCCGCTATTGGTTATTGACCGGAGACGTGTCTCGGTCATGTCTACATTGTTCTCGAACCCGTAGGGTCCGCACGCTTAAGGTTACGATGACAGTTATATTATGAGTTTATGCATTTTGATGTACCGAAGTTTGTTCGGAGTCCCGGATGTGATCACGGACATGACGAGGTGTCTTGAAATGGTCGAGACATAAATATTGATATATTGGAAGCCTATATTTGGATATCGAAAGTGTTCCGGGTGAAATCGGGATTTTACCGGAGTACCGGGAGGTTACCGGAACCCCCCGGGAGGTACATGGGCCTTAATGGGCCTTAGTGGAAGAAGAGGAGAGGCGGCCAGGGCTGGGCCGCGCGCCCCTCCCCCTAGTCCGAATAGGACAAGGAGAGAGGTGGCCGGCGCCCCCTTCCTTCTCTCTCTCTCTCTCTCTCTCTCTCTTTTCCCACCTCGCGAATCCTATTCCAACTAGGATTGGGGGAGAAGTCCTACTCCCGGAGGGAGTAGGACTCCTCCTGGCGCGCCCTATGATGTCCGGCCTCCCCCCTTGGTCCTTTATATACGGAGGCAGGGGCACCCCAGAGAGACACAAGTTGATCCACGTGATCATACTCTTAGCCGTGTGCGGTGCCCCCTTCCACTATAGTCCTCGATAATATTGTAGCGCTGCTTAGGCGAAGCCCTGCGATGGTAGTGCATCAAGATCATCATCACGCCGTCGTGCTGACGGAACTCTTCCCCGACACTTTGCTGGATCGGAGTCCGGGGATCGTCATCGAGCTAAACGTGTGCTAGAACTCGGAGGTGCCGTAGTTTCGGTGCTTGATCGGTCGGGCCGTGGAGACGTACGACTACATTAACCAAACGCTTCCGTTTTTGATCTACAAGGGTACGTAGATCACACTCTCCCCTCGTTGCTATGCATCACCATGATCTTGCGTGTGCGTAGGAAATTTTTTGAAATTACTACGTTCCCCAACAGAGATGGTGGCTATCGTTTTCTGTGGGAGTCGACCTTGAAGATCCGACTACGAACGTGCGAGACGTCGCGCCTTAGCAATCGCTAAACCAACTTCCGAGGGGTTATTGACCATGCCAGAGCACGATCAACCTGACCACGAGGGTCTGTTTCCTGCGAGCAAATGAACAACAAGCAAGAAACTGAGATTGCAATCTGGAGATTGCGAATATAGGATGAAAGCTTTATTGATCAAGGTGGGGTTCTGTGACGTCTTGGTCTGGTCGTTGAACACAAACGAAGTACGCGAAGTAGCAGCTATGGCGAACTTTTAATCTAAACAAAAACCCAAAGTCTAAACGATTCCCTAAGGGCTGTATATATGGAGGAGAGAGGGGGAATTTCGTGGCCCTTGGAGGAGGGGTCCGAAACCAACCCTAACTCTTGTTTCCCCACATATACGGACTCTAAAAACTTCCTATAATCAAGTATTTTGAAATTACATGGGCCTGGCCCCAAAATAAGGTGACGCGGCACCTAGAATAGCCTCTGGACGAAATTTATGAAGTGGCATCTTGTATATTTCGTCAAAGGCTTCATGCACTCATTATGGTGGCTTCAAAGTCCTGGAATCATCACTTGTAACTCCGTTCATGTTCCCCTTGCGCATGCCATCATCTCCATGCTTGAACTTGCTCCAAGGTTTATCTTTCTTGTCCAAGCTAGGCCCTTCATTTGTAAGCAAAACAAATGTATCCAATTTAGGTAGCATCATATTCTCATGAACATTAGAATCGTTACCAAGAAACGAAAGTACCTGATAATTTAATTGGTGTGCGCGAGCTCTAGTAATTGGTCTGGTATGTATAGCAGCAGGGTTGTGGGTGTAACAATGGTATTGATGTCCTCATCATCCTTCCCTTCTTGAAATTAAGTCGTCCTCGACGAAACCTCATCTTCCTGACCCAAATAAGGCTTCAAATCTGCAATGTTAAAAGTGGGACTAACCCCAAAATCTACAGGCAGCTCAAGTTTATATGCATTATCATTTACTTTCTCTAACACCTTAAAAGGACCATCAGCACGTGGCATTAGCTTTGATTTGCGCAAATTAGGAAATCTATCCTTATGCAAATGTAACCAAACAAGATCTCCAAGTGCAAACACAACATGTTTTCTACCCTTATCTCCAGCAAGTTTATATTTAGCATTCATACGCTCAATGTTTTCCTTAGTTAACTCATGCATTTTTAAAATCAATTCAGCATGTTCTTTAGCATCAAAATTAACCTTCTCCGAAGATGGAAGAGGCAACAAATCAATAGGTGCACGAGGTAGGAAACCATACACAATTTCAAAAGGGTGCATCTTAGTAGTAGAATGCAATGAACGATTATAAGCAAATTCAATATGAGGCAAGCATTCTTCCCACATTTTCTTATTATTCTTAAAAACAGCCCTAAGCATAGTAGATAATGTTCTATTGACTACTTCAGTTTGTCCATCAGTTTGGGGGTGACAAGTAGTACTAAAAAGTAGTTTAGTCCCCAACTTAGCCCATAAACATCTTCAAAAGTGGCTAAGAAATTTAGTATCACGATCTGAAACAATAGTATTTGGCACACCATGCAAGCGAATAATTTCACGAAAGAACAAATCAACAACATTAACAGCATCATCGCTTTTATGACATGGTATAAAGTGTGCCATTTTCGAGAACCTATCCACGACAACAAATATGCTATCGCTCCCCTTCTTTGTTCGAGGTAAACCTAAAACAAAGTCCATAGATATATCCTCCCAAGGAACACTAGGTATAGGCAAATTCATATATAAACCTTGAGGATTGAGTCTTGACTTTGCTTTTTGACATGTAGTGCAGCGAGCAACAAAAGGCTCAACATCCCGTCTCATCTTTGGCCAAAAGAAATGTGTAGCAAGTACGTCCTCCGTCTTCTTCATGCCAAAGTGTCCCATTAGTCCTCCTCCATGTGCCTCCCACAACAACAAAAGACGAACGGAGCTAGCTGGTATGCACAGCTTGTTAGCACGGAACACAAATCCATCATTAACGACGAACTTGTTCCATGTTCTTCCTTCTTTACTATTTTGCATTACATCTTTAAAATCAGCAGCATGCACATATTGATCTTTGATGGTCTCCAAACCAAATATTTTGAAGTCAAGTTGTGAAAGCATAGTATAACAACGAGACAATGCATCAACAATAACATTTTCTTTACCCTTCTTGTGTTTAATAACATAAGGGAAAGTCTCAATGAATTCAACCCATTTAGCATGTCTACGATTCAGTTTAGCTTGACTTCTAATATGTTTCAAAGATTAATGATCAGAATGTATAACAAATTCTTTGGGCCATAAATAATGTTGCCATGTCTCTAAAGTCCGAACAAGAGCATATAATTCTTTATCATAAGTAGAATAATTCAGACTAGGCCCACTCAATTTTTCCGAAAAGTATGCAACAGGTTTGCCATCTTGTAATAACACACCTCCTAATCCAATTCCACTAGCATCACATTCAAGCTCAAAAGTCTTATTAAAATCAGGAAGTTGGAGTAAAGGAGCATGTGTCAACTTATCTTTCAATACCATGAAGGCTTCTTCCTGTGTGGTACCCCAAACAAAAGGCACATCCTTCTTTGTAAGCTCATTGAGAGGTGCAGCAATGGTGCTGAAATCTCTCACAAAATGCCTATAGAATCCAGCGAGGCCAAGAAAACTCCTCACTTGTGTGACTGTTTTGGGTTTATCAACTTCAATTCCCTGTGGAGTAACAACATAGCCAAGAAAAGATGCTTGGTCGGTGCAAAAGGTGCACTTCCCAAGGTTACCAAACAAACATGCATCCCGTAGAGCAATAAAAACAGCACGTAAATGTTCCAAATGTTCTTCCAAATATTTGCTATAAACCAGTATATCATCAAAATAGACTACCACAAATCATCCATTGAAAGCACATAAAACTTCATTCATTAGTCTCATGAAAGTACTAGGTGCATTAGTTAACCCCAAAGGCATGACTAACCACTCATATAATCCAAACTTAGTTTTAAATGTTGTTTTCCATTCATCTCCCAATTTCATACGAATTTGATGGTATCCACTACACAAATCAACTTTGGAGAATATTGTAGAGCCAATCAATTCATCAAGCATATCATCTAGCCTAGGAATAGGATGATGATAACGAATAGTAATATTATTAATGCCTCTACAATCAACACACATACGCGACGTACCATCCTTTTTAGGCACTAGTATAATAGGAACAACACAAGGACTAAGAGATTTGCGTATATAACCTTTGTCGAGCAGCTCCTGTACTTGACGTATAATCTCCTTCGTCACCTTAGGATTGGTACGGTATGGTGCACAGTTGGGTAGCGATGCACCGGGAATTAAGTCAATTTGATGCTCAATCCCTCGAATAGGTGGTAATCCCGGTGGCACGTCTTGTGGAAAGACGTCAGCGAACTCCTGCAAAATGTTAGTGACAGCAGGGGGCAAAGAGGAAGGCACGTCCTCGAATGAAAATAATGCCTCTTTGCACAAAAAAGCATAGCAAACAGATTTGCTGAAATCTAGATCATCAATATCAGTGGTGGCAAGTAAACATGCACTTTTCAATTTAATTTCAGAAGGAACACTAGATGGTTTATTATTAGCTTTCATTTGTTGCTCAAATTCTTTTGCCACAATCTGATTTTCACACTTATTTTTCTCCTGTTTTGCTTTATTAGCTCTATTAATATCATCTTTCAAAATGGAATCAGGAGTCATAGGAAGCAAAGTAATATGGCTATCCTTATGAACAAGAGTATATTGATTATTTCTACCGTGGTGTACAGAATTTTTATCAAATTGCCATGGTCTACCAAGTAATAAGGAACATGCTTGCATGGGTACCACATCACAGTCAACATAATCAGCATATGTGGAGATACTAAAATGCACACGAATAGTACGTGTTACCTTAACCTTGTTGTTGTTGTTGAACCATTCGATATAGTAACGATGTGGATGTGGTCTTGTGGTGAGGGATAGCTTCTCCACCATCTCCATGCTAACCAAGTTATTGCAGCTCCCTCCATCTTTGATGACGCGAATAGAACGTTCCTTCACAACTCCCATTGTATGGAACAAATTATGCCTTTGATTTTTCTCAGCTTGTGTGACCTACACACTCAAAACACGTTGAGCAACTAAACATTCATACCTGTCAGAATCATCTCCACTGTGTTCTTCATGTGTAATAAGAGCCAAAGTGATGCGGAGCATCCCAAGATCATCCACGTGGACCTACCTACGTCTCCCACGACACCACTTGGACCAATGACAAGGGCACGAGCAAAGGCTATCAAAGATAAGAACTCGCTCCTCTTCGAACTACCATTTCCTATACATGAGACATGGCTACTACCTCAAGCGGAAACACTATGTGTGATCAGGTACTTGGAGGAGAGCCGCAGAGCGACTACACCCAATGGACAAGACGGCGAGAACACCAACCATGAAGGACAAGAAGAAGAGCTGCGGAAGAAGCGCCAGCCACTAGATGACCGGTCGGGACTAGACGTCCGGCGCCTGAAGTCCCAGCCGAGCTACAGCGAGCGGACGTCCGGCCCGAACCGGACGACCGGTGACCCCGCACCCGAGCCAAACGAGCGGAAGTCCGATGCCACCGCACGTCCGGCGACCGGACGACCGGCCACTTCCGGAAATCCACTGCTTCAGCATCCGAGCCAGAACGAGCGGACGACCGGCGACTACCGGACGTCCGGCCGCCCATGAGCCACCGGACGACCAGTCCCCAGCGGACGTCCGATACCTGTCTGCGCACAGGATTCACGCCCGAGGCCCATGTACCCCCTCACTTCGTCCCCATTTGCACTAAGACTATAAATAGACCTCCTACTCCTCCTAGCTAGGGTTAGCATTGTGATAGCTCATATTAGAGATAGAGCATCACTCATCCACATCGGATCTACTCCACGAGAGAGACCGCGGCCCCTCTACGGAGAAGATCCCTTTGGATTCAAGTCCCCCTTTTGGGTGGCCCCATCAAGACCTTCTTTGGAGAAGAACCGGTTATTGTGTATCGTCCCTTGTTGATCGTGGATCATGTATCTCCTTTTGTGTTCATGGATCTAGCACATGTGTGATCATACTTGTTGGTTTGAGTGTTTCTCTTGTGTTCCCCTTTGTGATTTCCCTTGTGTTCTTCGTGTTCATCAGGGGATCCGCTCCTTCTGTGAAAGATCGGCCATATAGGGTTCCACCCTACATCATCTTGGTATCTAGAGCCACGTTGATCATGATTTTGGAGCCTCCCCGTTGTGTTTCTAGCCTTGTTTTTGTTGATTTTGTCCCTAATTCGAAAATTCCCCACAAAAATAGCCCCAATTTTTTTGTGATTTGTTGCTGTGATGAAATCTTCTTGGATTTCATCCGTGGATTTGCTTTGCCTTGAGTGGATCTACCTTTCCCCTTCATCTCCACCTTTTCCATCCACTAAATCACGCGGATTCAACGAATTTTGACCTCCCCTTGAAGAACCCTGGTTGTTGATCCCATGCCCGATTTTCGCCCAGGCACCGGACGTCCGCCGCCACCGGACGTCCGCAAAAACCTGACGAAACTGAATCCCCCCCCCAAAAAAAATTGCAGCCACCGCCCCACTTCCGCATACACATCCCCATACCTCCACCACTTTCCGCAACCACCATTGCTTACTCATTTCGCACTCCGATGCGTTTTTGCCACATTGTGCTTTGAGAATTTGAGTTGTGGTTCCGTGTCCTATTGTGTTTCGGCTATTTAGGTATGATTTGACATCAACATCACTGCCGCTTATCTTCACCATGGACGCATCATCAACAACAACCACTCCACCATTTTGGCACCATACCGTAAGCAAGAAGCGGTAAACTCATCTTGGTATAGCGATACATCATTCTTGCCATTACATTGATAGTCATCATAGCCTTACCTTTTGCGTCACTTACCCATCGAGACTAGCCTTTGAGTATTGTCGGCAACGTGACTTGTGCACATTAGTGATCATACTTCCCATAGCATACATACATATCATTGGTGCATATCATCTCTTGTGTCACAAAGTGTCATCGCATACTCAATTGCTATCTTGGTTCGTGAAGCATTGTATGAGAAAAGAGCTCAAACACAAAGAGCCAAACAAGCTTTTAAGAAAAAAGGAAAGATAAGCAAAGAGCTTTTAAGCAAGAACCATAGCATCATACAACATTAAGATTGTCATACTAGATCATCTTGGATCATATCATCGAAACACCATACATAGAGCATACTTGGGATAGAAGTCGTTGCATTTTTGCTTAGTAGGTTGTGCACAAGTTCTTGTATCTGCCTATTGTGCAATCGTGCTAGCGTCTCTCTAGTGTTGTGCAACAAGAGCATTTTCGTGGATTCCACATTTTGGCTCATCCTAGGTTGCACGACCCCACTTATCTCTTTGCATGTGTGTTTCTGTGTACCTTATTTTGCTTGGTCTACTTGTTGCATTGCAAACTTGCGAATCTTTTCCAACATTGTTGAAGCTCACTAACAATTGCATCAAATTTTGTGCCACCATCCTAACCGAGCTCCACCATAAGATTTTACTTGTGTAGGTGTGAGAAACCGACAAGAATTGGTACCAATTGTGCTATTTCCTTGTTCCACATTGGAGTGATCTTTGATCCATCTTCAACATCGGTCAAGGTACATTTGGTATATGTTCTTCTCTTTCTCCCACTCACATATTTCCCTTGGAATGATGGATAGGCCAAGTACTTCTACCAACCCACTCTTCATCGGGCAAGATGACGACATGAACTCCTACGTCACAAAGAGCCACCTCTTTGGTGCACAACGTGCTTTGCATCAAGAGAAACAAGCAATGAGCGAACGCATCGACAACCTCGCCACCGACTTGTGACTCTCCGAGCAACGCACAAGAGACAACTTTGACCACAAGCTCGACGACCGCAAGCAAAAGAATGATGCAAGAATGGACGAGATTCGTGCTTTGTTGCTCAACCACTCTTCTTCCACTTCGTCCTCATCAAGACGGAGCCGCTCAAGTCGTCACTCCGACTAAACCATCTCCGGCTCAAGTACACCGACATCCAATACTCTTCGTCGAGCCACGCGCCAAGATCGTCAAGCCAACCGCAACCCTCTACACGACAACAACTCTCAAGAACAACGACATCGTCAAAACCAAGCTACCCTTGCGCAAGCACGAGAACGGCAATGACAACGCCAACACGAAGAGGAAGAGCGAGCGCGTCTACACTAAGAAGCACAAGATGCTGAGGCACAATGTCAAGAGAAACAATTGCGAGAAGTTCAAGCACTAGAGGCGCAACAAGCCCTCCGAGAATCAACTCAAGTCATAGCCAACCGAGGCCGACAAGCTTGTGAACATCAATAAGCACTTCGCGAGGAAGTTCAAAAACGAATATACCAAGCTCGTGTGCATCGTCAAGCTCGACAAGTTCCTCCACAAGCTCGCCAAGAACATCAAGTTCAACAAGAGCAAGAAGACAATGGAAATCCTCCACGGTAAGAGCAAGTTGTGAGAGATGATCCTCCTCGTCAAGGACGTCATCATCCCCGACCCAAACACAATTAAGAACAACGCTACGGCAAGCTAAAGTTCACCATGCCCAAGTTCAATGGAAGCAATAATCCCGAAGAGTACCTTTCATGGGCATTGAAGGTCGACAAAATCTTCCGCTTGCACAACTATGAAGAAGAGAAGAAGACCACGATGGCATCCCTTAAGTTCCAAGACTATGTCCTCATTTGGTGGGAACAAGTCATTGAGCGGCGAGAGGCAAAAGGTGAACCACCCATCACTACTTGGGCGCAAATGAAGGATGTCATGAGAGCATGCTTCGTGCCTACCTACTACAAGCGTGACCTTTTCAAGAAACTCCAACTACTCAAGAAAGGAACCAAGAGCGTTGAAGAGTACTACAAGGAAATGGAGATTGCAATGATACGAGCCAATGTCACGGAAGATGATGAACAAACTATGGCACGTTTCTTGAATGGACTCAATCATCCCATCAAGAAGATCACCGACTTCCAAGCATACTCGAACCTCATCGAGCTAGTGTATCAAGCTACCAAAGCAGAACGTCAAGTGCAAGATGAATTTAAGTATGCCAAGTTCTCATCCAAGTCATATGGTTTCTCCAACACCCAAGCTTCAACGACTCCAACACCGTCTACCTCAACCAAGCCTTCTACAAGCAACGTCAACAACTCGAGTTACAAGAAAGCTTCGACAACCTCAAGTCATCTTACTACAACAAGCAACTTCAAGCCGAGAGCTTCATCATCATCTACCCCAACCTGAGACCGTCAAGACAAGTTCCTTCAAATGATTCACATGCGGAGGCCGAGGCCACAAGTCCTTTAAGTGCACCAACAAGCGGACCATGATCCTCAACGATGATGGTACATACGACTCCATGAGTGAAGGAGAAACGGAAGCACTTGAGCAAGTCGCCATGCACCGGCAACTAAGTGATGAAGAGGAACAAGTCTTTTGTGATGAAGATTCAAGTCCCGCTCTTGTTGTCTCCAAGGTCTTGACCCTTCAACATCACCAAGAAGAAGACCAAAGATGCCACATATTCCATACCAAGGCCGGCATCAATGGAAGGTCCGTCAAGGTCATCATCGATGGAGGGAGTTGTCATAACTTAGCAAGTGAAGAACTTTGCTCCAAGTTCCAATTGCCCAAGATGAAGCACCCACATCCCTACAAAGTTCAATGGCTAAGCGACTCCGGAACTATTCAAGTCGAGCATAGAGTGCAAGTCTCCTTCAAAATCGGAGCTTACGAGGACACTTTGGAGTGTGATGTTGTTCCAATGACTGTTTGCCACCTTCTTCTTGGTCGACCATGGCAATTTGGTAGAGGAGTCATCCACAACGGCCGAATGAACCACTACATCTTCAAGATGGAAGGAAAGGAATATGTACTTCGCCCTATGTCTCCAAGCCAAGTGATTGTCGACAAGCAAGCCACCCATCATGTAGAGAATAGTGAGAGAGTGAACCACCAAAAAGAGAGTGAGCGCCACAAGCCCAAATTGAGTGCCTCCACGATGAGCGAAAAGAAGAACTTAGTTCTATTTGCCACCAAAAGTGAGATAAGAGGAGTGTGTGAGAACCCATATAGTGTCCTACACTATGTCCTTTTCTGCAAGGACAACGCACCAAAAGCTAACACCTCTCACACTCTACCTTTAGTGTTGTCTTCTCTTTTGCAGGAATCCAAGATGTTTTCCCCGACGAGCTACCTCCGGGACTACCTCCACTACGAGGCATCGAGCACTGCATCGACCTCATCCCCGGAGCACCACTTTCGAACAAAGCTCCCTACCGCGTCAACCACGAAGAAACCAAATAAATACAAAGGCAAGTAAAACATCTCATAGACCATGGACATGTGCGTGAAAGTTTGAGTCCTTGTGCCGTTTCGGTCATTCTTGTGCCAAGACGAGACGGTAACTTTCGCATGTGTTCCGATTGTAGACCTATCAATGCTATCACCGTTTGCTATAGGTATCCCATTCCACGCCTTGATGATATGCTTGATGAACTTAGTGGTGCCACTATATTTTCCAAAATTGATCTTAAAAGTGGTTACTATCAAATCCGCATACAAGAGGGTGATGAATGGAAGACCGCTTTCAAAACAAAGTTTGGTTTGTATGAGTGGTTAGTTATGCCTATGGGTTTACCGGAAGCACCGGGTACTTTCATGCATCTTATGAATTATATGTTTCGCCCTTACAATGGTGAGTTTGTTGTGGTCTACTTCGACGATATCCTTGTTTATAGCAAATCTCTTAAAGACCATGTCACCCATGTTCGAACCGTTTTGCAAACTCTTCGAAAAGAGCGTCTCTATGATAACATGGACAAATGCCTTTTTGGCCTTGATAAGCTCATTTTCTTTGTTGTGTCCTCTAAGGGTGTTCATGTTGATGACTCTAAGATCAATGCTATTAAAACTTGGCCACAACCAACCAACTTGCATCAAGTGCGTAGCTTCCTTGGTTTAGCCGGTTTCTACCGTAGATTTGTGAAGGACTTTAGCACCATTGCTTCACCTTTGCATGATTTCAGCAAGAAAAATGCGCCTTTTGTTTGGGGACCATCCCAAGACACCGCTTTCAATGAGCTTAAGAATTTGCTTACTCATGCTCTCGTGCTTGCATTACCCAACTTTGACAAACCCTTTGAGATTTATTGCGATGCTAGTGGTAATGGCATAGGAGGTGTGTTAACGCAAGAGAAGTGCCCCATAGCTTACTTTAGTGAGAAATGTAACATCCCAAATTTTTAAAATTTGGAATGTTAATAAGATCATTCTTTTCATCATGATTTCTATGCTTATTTAATTTTTCTGAATATTTAAAGTGTTTTCCAACTCAAGGCAATATATTTGGAGTGGAGATAATATGACTTCTTCCCTATAAATTATATTTGGAAAATGCTAAGAATATATTCTCGTGTCTAATTAAGTTATTTTGGACTTTTTGAACTCAAAATTATTTATTAGTTGTTTATAATGCTCTTTATGTGCTTGTATTGCATAATTGTATTTTTAAGTGCATTTGTGTTGTAAAAATGTTCACTGTTTCTAATTTAGATATAATATTTTACTGTGTGTTTTTGTTATTTTATATTTTCCAGCTTGGTATTTTATTTAGCTATAAGTTTAATTCCTGTAACAAATGTTTTTTAGAGAGAGAGAGAGCGAGCCAGGGAGCCGGACGGCCAGCCAGCCCGCGGCCCAGCAGCGCCCCACACCGCGGCCCAGTGGCCACCCGAACCAGTATGCAGCAACGTGCAGCCCGTCGCCCCTCGCTTCAGCCACTGACTGCTAGGGCCAACTTGTCATCTCCCATCTCAGCCGTGTTCATCCTGAACTTCTGTAGCCGAACCCAGGTCGAATCGTATCGATCGATTTCGATCGACCTGCTGCCACTAGCCCAGTCCTGACTCCGTATAAATATCCCCCGAGTCCTCCTTTGCCGATTTTTCCCAAAATCTCTATCACCCGTGCCCTAGGGTGTCGCCCCGATCTTGCCGAAGTTCGGCAGCAGAAGCTCCTTCGCCGGTCGTTTCCCTCGACGCAGAAGGTTCCCAGCGCCCCCTTACCCTCGGTTGTCTTCGCCTTGACCTCCTCTCCCTCCCTCACCTACCAATTCTCGCAGGGGAGCACTAGAACGAGCGCTAGGACCTCCGCCCGAAGCAGAGCACCGCCGGCGACACTCCAGCCCCTCGGCATCATCACTAGAGGAAGCCCCATCGATGTACAACATCACCTAACCAACCGCCGTACGCCTACGCATCCATCCATCCACTCACCGCCTCCGGAGACGCACCAGAGACGCGCCACCATCACCGCCTGAGCCGCCGGCGTCGTTCTTCTCCAACTCCGGTGAGCCGCCCTCAACTGTCCGATCTCCATCCAACTGCTGATAGTGGATGGCATACGATTTTTTTGCCGAACCGTTTTTCTCTATGTTGTGGCCGTTCGCCGTTTAAGCGTCCCAGCGGACAGGTAACAGCCATTAGAAACCCTCCACGTGGCACATCCATAGTACCGTAGCAGTTCTTCCAGAAATCAGTTATGGTATAATTTTCTTTGCAGATTCCATATCAAATTTCATTTAGGTTTATCTTAAGTTCCGTAACTCCAAATTCATCGATTCTTTTTCCTGTGTACTCGTAGAGACTAGAAGAATACTGTAGAACCAAAATTTCACATTTTTGAAGTGTTTAAATTTGAATTTGCTCAAATTTAAGTTCAAACTTCCGGAGGCCATATCTTTCAAACCGCTTATCACATTTTAGTTGATTATTTTTGCATTGCGATTCCACTAGCATGTAGATATTATATAACTACTGATATGTTCTGTTATTAAGTTTTTATTTGAATTCCTTGTTGTTTACTTATTTTAGTGTTATGTGAGCATAGTTTATTTACCGGTGCATTCATTAAACGTATAGATTGTCCTGAGAGTGAAGCGGATCAGAATTGAGCGTTAGAATACCCCAACACCTTTCAAGGCAAGTTACACTTTTGATTATGCATCCTATATGTCTACTATACACTGTTATGATATGTTGTATGCTTGGTGTGATTCTTATGTTGCTTGTTGCCATGTGCTTGTCCTGTTTGCATTGTTTAATTGTATGCTTGGACTTGCGTGGGTACGTGTCGAGTGATGCATGGAAGTGGTGAGTCTTTATAGCTGTAGGCTCGGGACTTTTTCTCAGGTGAATGCGTCAATGGCTAAGCGCTCTATTGTCCCTAGAGAATGTGCCATGGCTGAGCGCACTTGGGTTGTCGGGGCTTTTCTCACGTGAATGTGTCACTGGCTGAGCGCTCTATTGTCCCTAGAGAATGCGCCAGGATTGAGCGCACTTGAGACATCTTGAAGATCTTTATCATTTGTGTTGTTTGCGTCTTGCCTATGTCGTGGAGGTAGGTGAAGGTAGTTTTACGTGAAACCAACTTGAGTGTTTTGTTTGTCATACTTTGCAGGTAGATGTAGGTTTGCTTTATCATTATGTGTAATTTGCCAATACATTCAATGTATTGACCCTTTGTGGCTGCAACTTATCATGTTGCAGGATATTCAGGTGATTAGTGAGATACAGTAGGGTCGCGAGTCTTCACTCAGCATTTTCGCCAATGGGCATTGATGGGATTCATCGTTTTTTATGCTACCTTTCCGTTGTTATTATTGAATAAAGTTAGCTATGTGCTACTCAGTTTGTAATACTTTATGAATTCTGGATCATGCGTTATAGTAAATGATGCACTTGTTATTTGATATTCATATGTATTGTGTGTGCTAGCGAGTCGATCCAGGGACTAGCACAGTGAGCACAGAGACATCGAATCTTATTAGGTTCGGGTCGTTACAGATGGTATCAGAGCAGTGTGTTGACTGTAGGTCGTGACCCTAGAAAATGTATTAGAAAAGCCATATGAGTGAAAACTTATTTCACAACTTGTTGTCTACTTGTTAGTTCATAATCTTATACTCATAACTTTTCTTTTCAAATATAGATGACCCCTGAATTTATATTAGTGTTATTTAAGGAGTTTTAGTTGACAGACCACCATTACTAATTTGTTACTGATAAATGATTTGCGATAGTATGATGAGATCATATCTCTTGTGGATATGACCTTACCTGTAGGTTTGCTTGTGTTTTGTGATATGTCATATGTTTGGTTGGTCATTGCTTTCTGTGTTGTCATATTTCGTGGGTTGTTTGTATTATGCAATTGGGTGCTTTGATTGATCATATGTGCTCTTTTCATGTGATTACTTTAGGATAGTTTTGGTGACTTGTGTGAATTGTGTGGATCTAGTGTTTTTTGTTGTTGTTGGAGTTTTAGTTGCTAGCATGGGCATATGGGTAGTGTTTTCCCCTTAGACCTATTTCTGTCATATCTCACCTTTGCTTACCCATCAGATGTCGCCGAGGCGTAACTCTAGAGGCAGTGGTGCAGGAGACAACAACAATGACATACCACCGTACATGCAGCAGGTGCTTCAGGGACAAACCCAGTTGATCCAGTTACTTGTTCAGAACCAGAACAATAATAACAACAACTACAACAACAACAACAACAACAACAACAACAACAACAATAATAATAATAATCCACCACCACCCCCAGTTGATGCACTTACTCGTTTCTTGAGGTTGAATCCTCAAAGGTTTTCTAGCACCCCTGAACCTATTGTGGCTGATGATTGGCTGCGCTCAGTTAACAGAAATTTGGAGACAGTTGGTTGCACTGATGCAGAGAGAGTGAGGTTTCCCTCGCATTTGTTAGAAGGACCAGCCGCAACATGGTGGGACAATTACTTGGTCACTAATCCTATTGCTACTATCACTTGGGCACAGTTTCAGGCAGGTTTTCGCGCCGCACATGTGTCTGCTGGTGCTATGATTCTGAAGAAGGAGTTTCACAGCTTGCGTCAGGAAGGTCGCACTGTGAATGCATATGTGGAGGAATTCAATAATCTTGCACGCTATGCCCCTAATGATGTTAACACTGATGCAGCTAGACAAGAAAAGTTTCTTGAAGGTCTGGATGATCAGTTGAGTGTTCAGTTGATAGTGGCAACATTCAACAATTGTCAGGAACTTATTGATAAAGCTATTGTACTTGAAGGAAAGTTTTAAGAAGTGGAGAGCCGCAAGAGGAAGGCAAGTGACATAGAGTTCAACTCTGGAGGACAACGGAAGCAGCATAATTTGTCAGCATCTTCTGAGTACTATGATTCTGAAGTGGACGTGTATAATGGTCATAACCATCATAACCACAATGCACATAATCATCACAATGACAATGGGTGCAACAACAATGGGCATAGGGATGGCAACAACAAGCACGACCTATCGACGCCCACCAAGAAGGATATCAGTCAGTTACTTTGTTACAGGTGCAGGGACCTAGGGCATTATTCAAACAACTGTCCTCTATTAAAGAACATCAATTATGATAGTGGGAGTTCCGGAGAGGACACGTCCGATCACGTTGAAAGGGGACATGTGAACCACACAAGGGTGGGAAGAGCCAATAAGGCACGGTCTTCGGCAAGGTTTTAATCAAGTTCAAGTATGACTGTTCTTTCAGTATTGTGCATCATATTTAGTCGTGTCAAGGGAGATTTGGGTATATGCAATGAGTAAGCAATGAAACTTTGGAGTATGGATTATATCAAGTACCCATATTTAACCTTTGCTAGCCAACTCGAATCTCGAGGACGAGATTCATTTTAAGGGGGGTAGATTTGTAACATCCCAAATATTTAAAATTTGGAATGTTAAGAGGATCATTCTTTTCATCATGATTTCTATGCTTATTTAATTTTTCTGAATATTTAAAGTGTTTTCCAACACAAGGCAATATATTTGGAGTGGAGATAATATGACTTCTCCCCTATTAATTATATTTGGAAAATGCTAAGAATATATTCTGGTGTCTAATTAAGTTATTTTGGACTTTTTGAAGTCAAAATTATTTATTAGTTATTTATGATGCTCATTATGTGCTTGTATTGCATAATTGTTTTTTAAGTGCATTTGTGTTGTAAAAATGTTCACTGTTTCTAATTTAGATATAATATTTTACTGTGTGTTTTTGTTATTTTATATTTTCCAGCTTGGTATTTTATTTAGCTATAAGTTTAATTCCTGTAACAAATGTTTTTAGAGAGAGAGAGAGAGCGAGCCAGCGAGCCAGACGGCCAGCCAGCCCGCGGCCCAGCAGCGCCCCACACCGCGGCCCAGTGGCCACCCGAACCAGTACGCAGCGACGTGCAGCCCATCGCCTCCTCGCTTCAGCCACTGACTGCTAGGGCCCACTTGTCATCTCCCATCTCAGCCGTGTTCATCCTGAACTTGTGTAGCCGAACCCAGGTCGAATCGTATCGATCGATTTCGATCGACCTGCTGCCCCTAGCCCAGTCCTGACTCCGTATAAATATTCCCCGAGTCCTCCTCTGCCGATTTTTCCCAAAATCTCTATCACCCGTGCCCTAGGGCGTCGCCCCGATCTCACCGGAGTTCCGCAGTAGAAGCTCCTTCACCGGTCGTTTCCGTCGACGCAGAAGGTTCCCAGCGCCCCCTTACCCTCGGTTGTCTTCGCCTTGACCTCCTCTCCCTCCCTCACCTACCAGTTCTCGCAGGGGAGCACTAGAACGAGCGCTAGGACCTCCGCCCGAAGCAGAGCACCGCCGGCGACACGCCAGCCCCTCGGCATCACCACTAGAGGAAGCCCCGTCGCTGTACAACGTCACCTAACCAACCGCCGTACACCTACGCATCCATCCATCCACTCACCGCCTCCGGAGACGCGCCACCATCGCCGCCTAAGCCGCCGGCGTCGTTCTTCTCCAACTCTGGTGAGCCGCCCTCAACCGCCTGATCTCCATCCAACTGCTGATAGTGGATGGTATACGGTTTTTTTCGCCGAACCGTTTTTCTCTATGTTGTGGCCGTTTGTCGTTTAAGCATCCCAGCGGACAGGTAACAGCCATTAGAAACCCGCCACGTCGCACATCCACAGTACCGTAGCAGTTCTTCCAGAAATCAGTTATGGCATAATTTTTCTTTGCAGATTCCATATCAAATTTCATTTAGGTTTATCTTAAGTTCCGTAACTCCAAATTCATCGATTCTTTTTCTTGTGTACTCGTAGAGACCAGGAGAATATTGTAGAACCAAAATTTCACATTTTTGAAGTGTTTAAATTTGAATTTGCTCAAATTTAAGTTCAAACTTCCGGAGGCCATATCTTTCAAACCGCTTATCCCATTTAGTTGATTATTTTTGCATTGTGATTCCACTAGCATGTAGATATTATATAACTACTGATATGTTCTGTTAATTAAGTTTTTATTTGAAATCCTTGTTTACTTTATTTTAGTGTTATGTGAGCATAGTTTATTTACTGGTGCATTCATTAAACGTATAGATTGTCCGGAGAGTGAAGCGGATCAGAATTGAGCGTTAGAATACTCCAACACCTTTCAAGGCAAGTTACACTTTTGATTATGCATCCTATATGTCTACTATACACTGTTATGATATGTTATATGCTTGTGTGATTCTTATGTTGCTTGTTGCCATGTGCGTGTCCTGTTTGCGTTGTTTAATTGTATGCTTGGACTTGCTATGGTAGACGTGGGTACGTGTCGAGTGATGCATGGAAGTGGTGAGTCTTTATAGTTGTAGGCTCGGGACTTTCTCCTCAGGTGAATGCGTTAATGGCTGAGCGCTCTATTGTCCCTAGAGAATGCGCCATGGCTGAGCGCACTTGGGTTGTCGGGGCTTTTCTCACGTGAATGCGTCACTGGCTGAGCGCTCTATTTTCCCTAGAGAATGCGCCAGGACTGAGCGCACTTGAGACATCTTGAATATCTTTATCATCTGTGTTGTTTACACCTTGCGTATGTCGTGGAGGTAGGTGAAGGTAGTTTTACGTGAAACCAACTTGAGTGTTTTGTTTGTCATACTTTGCAGGTAGATGTAGGTTTGCTTTATCATTATGTGTAATTTGCTAATACATTCAATGTATTGATCCTTTGTGGCTGCAACATATCATGTTGCAGGATATTCAGGTGATCAGTGAGATACAGTAGGGCCGCGAGTCTTCACTCATCATTTTTGCCAATGGGCATTGATGGGATTCATCGCTTATTATGCTACCTTTCCGCTGTTATTATTGAGTAAAGTTAGCTATGTGCTACTCAGTTTGTAATACTTTATGAATTCTGGATCATACGTTATAGTAAATGATGCACTTGTTATTTGATATTCATATGTACTGTGTGTGCTAGCGAGTTGATCCAGGGACTAGCACAGTGAGCACAGAGACATCGAATCTTATCAGGTTCGGGTCGTTACAAGAAACTTTCCGGAGCGCAACTCAATTACCCCATCTATGACAAAGAGTTATATGCTTTAGTGTGAGTTTTGCATGAATGGGAACATTATCTTCGCCCTCATGAATTTATCATTCATACCGATCATGAAACGCTTAAATACCTTAAGGGTTAAACCAAGTTGAACAAGCATCATGCTAAATGGAGTGAATTCATTGAGTCTTTTCCTTATGTCATCAAGTACATCAAAGATAAGGAAAATGTTGTGGCAGACGCTCTTTCCCGCATATGCATGCTTGTTACTCAAATTGAATTGGATGTCATTGGATTTGAGTACATAAAAGACTTGTATGCACATGATCCTACTTTTGCTATTCCCTATGCCAAGATGTTTCGCGACGTCAACCGCTTCACCAACCGATGCTCTACATGTCGCAAAGCTAAGTCTAAAGATCAATCCCGTGGCCTTTATATGCCTCACCCAATTCCATATCAACCATGGGAAGATATTAGCATGGATTTTGTACTTGGATTGCCTAGAATTAGAAATGGAAAGGATTCGATATTTGTTGTTGTGGACCGATTCTCTAAGATGGCACATTTCATTCCTTGCAAAAAGATAGACGATGCTTCACATGTTCCAATATCTTTTGTCGGGAAATACTTCGTCTACATGGATTGCCAAAGAAGATAGTCTCGGACCGCGACGTCAAGTTCCTAAGCTACTTTTGGAAAACCTTATGCGCCAAGCTCGAAATCAAGCTACTCTTCTCCACGGCTTACCACGCACAAACCGACGGCCAAACGGAGGTGACCAACCACACACTCTCCACTCTACTTCGCGTGCTAATCAAGAAGAACATCAAGGAGTGGGAGGAATGCCTACCTATCGTCGAGTTCGCCTACAACCACGCAAGACACTCAACTACCGGCAAGTCCCCTATCGAGGTCGTCTACGGATTCAACCCGTTGTCCCCATTGGACATTCTTCCTCTACCACTCCAAGAGCGCATCAATATGGACACAAGTACAGGTGTGAACCATCTCAAGAAGGTGCATGAAGATACAAGGCACACCATCGAGCACCAAGTACAATGACTTGCGACCAAGCTCAACATCAACAAGCACCCCATGGTATTCAACATTGGTGATCTTGTCTGGCTACACCTTCGCAAGGACCTCTTCCCCACCGAATGCAAGTCCAAACTTCTTCCACGAGCGGATGGACCCTTCAAGGTGCTTGCATGCTACAACAACAACAACGCTTACAAGATCGAGTTCTTGCGCGATAAGTACAACGTGAGCGACATCTTCAATGTCAAGGATCTCTCGCCCTACCATGGTGATGAAGAATTCGATCTAAGGTCGAATCTTTCCCAAGGGAGGGGAGATGATGTGGAGCATACCAAGATCATCCACATGGACCTACCTACGTCTTCCACAACACCACTTGGACCAATGACAAGGGCACGAGCAAAGGCTATCAAAGATAAGGTGAACTCGCTCCTCTCCGAACTACCATTTCCTATACATGAGACATGGCTACAACCTCAAGCGGAAACACTATGTGTGATCAGGTACTTGGAGGAGAGCCGCGGAGCGACTACACCCAATGGACAAGACGGCGAGAACACCAACCGTGAAGGACAAGAAGAAGAGCTGCATAAGAAGCCCCAGCCACCGGACAACCGGTCAGGACCGGACGTCCAGCGCCTGAAGTCCCAGCCGAGCTACAGCGAGCGGACGCCTGGCCCGGACCGGACGACCGGCAACCCTACACCCGTGCCAAATGAGTGGAAGTCCGACGCCACCGGACGTCCGGTGACCGGACGACCGACCACTTCCGGAAATCCACTACTTCAGCATCCGAGCCAGAACGAGCGGACGACCGGCGACTACCGAACATTCGGCCGCCCATGAGCCATCGGACGACCGGTCCCCAGCGGACATCCGGTACCTGTCTGCGCATAGGATTCGGGCCCGAGGCCCATGTACCCCCTCACTTCGTCTCCATTTGCACTAAGACTATAAATAGACCTCCTACTCCTCCTAGCTAGGGTTAGCGTTGTGATAGCTCATATTAGAGATAGAGCCTCACTCATCCACATCGGATCTACTCCACGAGAGAGACTGCGGCCCCTCTACGGAGAAGATCCCCTTGGATTCAAGACCCCCTTTTGGGTGGCCCCATCAAGACCTCCTTTGGAGAAGAACCGGTTACCGTGTATCGTCCCTTGTTGATCGTGGATCATGTATCTCCTTTTGTGTTCATGGATCTAGCACATGTGTGATCATACTTGTTGGTTTGAGTGTTTCTCTTGTGTTCCCCTTTGTGATTTCCCCTCGTGTTCTTCGTGTTCATCATGGGATCCGCTCCTTTCATGAAAGATCGGCCATATAGGGTTCCACCCTACATCACAAAGTCTCCTCATCATAGTCACTAGCGGACTCATACCCACCATCCTCAGTAGCAATCATCACATACTGAGATTTGCATTCTCTCGCCAAATGTCCTCTTCCCTTTCAACAACGACAAATAATATCACTTGTGTGCCCTGTTGATGCCATGGAAGAAGAAGAACTCTGTGCAGTCCCGATAGGTGTGCTCTTGGCAGATAATGGTGGTTGTGCCTGCTTCCTTGTATCATGGTTGGAGGTAACAGCTGATGGAGGTGTCGTTGCAGTAGAATGTGTGGAAGTAGAGGATGCACGCGGTGTCCATGATGAAGGTCGACCTGCAGAAAAGTTAGTCTGCGCCAATGCCTGTCGATCCTGCACTTCACGTTCAGCTTTACAAGCAACATGGAATAAACGAGTGATATTATTATAATCCTTATACTCTAGAATGGTCTGAATCTCTCTATTTAATCCACCCATAAAATGTGCAACCATAGCCTCATTCTCCTCAACAATACCACATCTAATCATGCCAGTTTGTAATTCCTAATAATATTCTTCTACAGAATTTTTTTCCTTGTCTTAAGCGCTGCAATTTTTGAAGTAATTCATGTTGATAATATGGTGGAACCCAACGAGTATGCATAGCAGTTTTCAAAGCAGCCCAAGTAGCTGGAATATGATATAATCTACAATGTTCGGACCACCAAACACATTCAAAACTAGTGAAAGCACAAACATCAGCAGGAACACGTCTCTCCTCGGGATATTGTAAACATGTAAAACGTTGTTCAGTTTCTAACTCCCAAGTAAGATATATATCAGGAACATATCTACCCTCAAATGGTGGAGTATTCAATTTTAGTTTAGGAAAAAGGTCATGATCTCGTACCTCAGGTGGTGGTGCAACACTACCGTTGCGATGATATACCTGAGGACGACCAGGTGGTGGTGGTGGTGCTGGTGGTTGCACGTAGTTCTGATTTTGATCAACCTCATCCTCGTAATGGTCCTCCACCTCTGCAGTAGCAGCAGGAGCTACAGAAGCATCAATAGCGGCACCAGAATTTTGCCCAGGGTCAATGGGAACGCGTAGTGCTCGTCCCACTTGATTTGGAAGGCTACATTGTTGTTGTTGTTGTTGTTGTAGAGGTGCGACAGGTGCAGCCGGCGGTGGTGGTGGAACACGCGAAAGCAATTCAGTAAACTTGTTGTCGAGCTTTGTTTCAAACATCTTCTCCATGCCATCTATCTTCTCCATGGCCTCTTCAAATTTGTTTAGCACATCCTGCACCTATCCACTCATCATTTGCTGAAACTTATCATGAAGCTCCTTGTTCGTCAAGTTCTCCCAGTCAATCTCGTCGGCTTGTGATCCAACCATGGTTAGTAGTAATAGAAACACACAAGAATATGATCCTATAGACTACTAACAAGTGGTGGTGGTGGTGTCACAAATCCGTCAAGAAAATCTCAAATTCTTACCAGTTCTTACCCAGCAGCAAGCGGTGATCGGCAACCGATGTAGTCAAAACTCTCAAAGCTTGGATAGAGTGATTACCAGGGAGAGTCAAACGCACGACGTAGATTTATGTGGAGTTATGAAGGCTTATAATATGGTAGCAAAAAGATTAGCAATAATCAATTCCGAGATGCAAAGTTGAATAAACACTCAACGACGGTACTGTGCTGGTCCTAAGCTAGATCGTGCTAGAGACGCGAGCCTAGAACACTAACAAAATCACGGTGTTGCACGTAAAAAAGGGAAAGCACACTCTGGAATTCATTGTTTTCGCTCTGTTTTTTTGGCGCTCCTCTTTTTTTGCGCTCCTATTTTTTTTCGAAAAATCACTATAATGGCGAGTGTCTCAAAACTCTTCCCGGTTCAAACTGACAGGATGTGCACGAAACTTTTTTTGACTTTTTTTTGGAAATCAGGGCAGCGACGACGAAAAAGTGTGACAAAAAATCACTATGATGGCACGTGGCTCAGAAGACTCAAAAAAGCCTAAAAATAGGATGGGGAAAAATATTTTTGCCTGCGAAAATTTTGGCCTAAAAACTGCCCGAGGGTCTCCAGACTCTTTTTTTTGGAAACCTACTCAGGCAAGGAAACACGAATCAGAAATTAGACGGATCTCGAAAACAAACCTAATATGAAAGGAACTCGGATTGGTGGTGGATATATGGTGGTAGGATATGGCAGCGGTGGTGGTATATGGATACGGATTGGTGGTGGTATATGGATACGGATTGGTGATGGTATATGGAGACGATCGGTGGCGGATAAGCGGTGGTGGTAGATGGCAGGGGCAATGATGATGGTGCGGCGGCGGCGTGACAACTTATGACCAAAAATCGAAACTCTAAAAGACTAGACTCTAAGACCAGCAACTAGACACGACGATGCAACCGCAAATTCAACAAAGCAAAATACTGAAAAGACTATGCAAAGGCTCAGACTGGTTCGGATATGATGAACTAACCCTAAATTTTTTTTGGCTTTTTCGTGGACTGTAGGTATGAAGAACAGACTTGATCTAAACTACGAAAACTATAAAATCTCACCGAGCAACCTGGAAATCTGATACCACTTGATAGAGGCAAAGGTGTCCCGATGTTTCGATGAGATGGTGGCTATCGTTTTCTATGGGAGTCGACCTTGACGATCCGACTACGAATGTGCGAGACGTCGCGCCTTATAAATCACTAAACCAACTTCCGAGGGGTTATTGACCACGCCGGGGAGTGATCAACCTGACCACGAGGGCCTGTTTCCTGCGAGCAAACGAAGAACAAGCAAGAAACTGAGATTGCAATCAGGATATTGCGAATATATGATGAAAGCTTTATTGATCAAGGTGGGGTTCTGTGACGTCTGGTCTGGTCATTGAACACAAATGAAGTACGCGAAGTTACAATATGGCGAACTTTTAATCTAAACAAAACCCAAAGTCTAAACGATGCCCTAAGGGCTGTATATATGGAGGAGAGAGGGGGAATTTCATGGCCCTTGGAGGAGGGGTCCGAAACCAACCCTAACTCTTGTTTCCCCACACATATGGACTCTAAAAACTTCCTATAATTATTTAGAAATTACATGGGTATGGCCCAAAAATAAGGTGACGTGGCACCTAGAATAGCCTCTGGACGAAATTTATGAAGTGGCATCTTGTATATTTCGTCCAAGGCTTCATGCACTCATTATGGTGGCTTCAAAGTCCTGGAATCATCACTTGTAACTCCGTTCTTGTTCCCCTTGCGCATGCCATCATCTTCATGCTTGAACTTGCTCCAAGGTTCATCTTTCCTGTCCAAGCTAGGCCCGTCATTTGTAAGCAAAACAAATGTATCCAATTTAGACAGCATCATATTCTCATGAACATTAGAATCGTTACCAAGAAACGAAAGTACCTGATAATTCAATTGGCGTGTGCGAGCTCTAGTAATTGGTCCAGTATGTATAGCGGCAGGGGCTGTGGGTGTAACAATGGTATTGATGTCCTCATCAAGGGTTGAACGAAGTTGTTGGAAATTCAACAACAAAAAGAATAAGATTGTTGTGGGCTTATGGAAAACATCTCAAAATTATGAGGTGATAAGTCGGCCACAAACGGAAATGATTGAAAAGCTGAGAAGAATGAAGAAATGCAAAAATCCACTTCAAAAGAATACGAGAATTAATTGCACTTCGAGATGCAAGAAGAAAAGATACTTGCACCCCTCCAACAAGAATCTTGATGAACACTTGATAAATGAATTAAATCATGATGAACCACAATGAAGAACTCCGGTAACAAAAGGATTATGAGATAGAATTGAAAGATGAAAAGAATATGATTAAAGCTTTGCTGATGATTTAGATGGAGCTTCCGATGAGGCTAGCAAGAAAAACCTGGAACTCTGGAAAAGAAAGAAGAACAACTTAGAACCAAGAGATTATTCATCATGAAAAATCTCCGAAGGAAGAAATTAATCCACTTGATGAAAGAAGAATAAGAATTATTTTATGCTTATCCTTCATCAAATTTAATTGATGAGAAGCAATGGATTTGCATACTACTTATTCGCGTTGGAAAAGATTAAAGGAGATATAGCGCAAAAAAATCGGAAGGTCTTCATGAACCACCGGTAGGACTGGAAAGAACAAATGAATTGATATTATAAGAACAGAAGTGAAAATCTTAAACAAACCACCATGGCAATGAAAATGAATGAAGAGAAGAGAACGAATCATTGGAAAGAATTAGAAAACGAACGAAGATACTTGAGTGAATCAAAATGCAAGAGAACGAAGGGATCGCGAACTGATTAAAGAATGCTTGAAACAAGCACCAATTACAAAAAATGGGAACGAACAAAGCTGAAAACTTGGAACGAAGGAAAAAAATCTGAAATGAAGGCCGAGGGAGTCCTGGATTAAGGGGTCCTCGGGCGTACGGACTATGTAACATGGGCTGGACTAATGGGCTATGAAGATACAAGACAGAAGACTTCTTCCCGTGTCCGGATGGGACTCTCCTTTGCGTGGATGGCAAGCTTGGCGTTCAGATATGTAGATTCCTTCTTTTGTAAACCGACTCTGTACAACCCTAGGCCCCTCCGGTGTCTATAAACTAGAGGGTTTAGTCCATAGAGGTGATCATAATCACAATCATACAGGCTAGACTTCTAGGGTTTAGCTACAATGATCTTGTGGTAGATCAACTCTTGTAATCCTCATACTCATCAATATCAATCAAGCAGGGCGTAGGGTATTACCTCCATCAAGAGGGCCCAAACCTGGGTAAAATATCGTGTCCCCTACCTCCTGTTACCATCGACCTTAGACGCACAGTTCGGGACCCCCTACTCGAGATCCGCCGGTTTTGACACCGACATTGGTGCTTTCATTGAGAGTTCCGTTGCGGCGTCACCAGAAGGTTCGACGGCTCCATCAATCATCTACAACGATGCTGCCCCGGGGGAGGTTTTCCTCCCCAGTCAGATCTTTGTGTTTGGCGGCTTTGCACCGTAGGCTAACTCGCTTGGCCATCTAGAGCGGATCGACAGCTACGCCCCAGGTCACCAGATTAGTTTTGGAAACTTGGATTATGTCGCTGACATCCGAGGAGACTTGATCTTCCAAGGATTCACGACCCCAACCTCCTCTCTGGCCTTAGAGCCGGAGCGCGTCGCCAGTTCCGAAGATGGGATTTCTAAACCCGCCGGACTATCTGTGGCCACTAGGCCCAGTACGGTAGAGTCGGAGCAAGCAGTGTCGCTGGCAACCATCACAAAGCCAGACTCTTCCCTGGACACTCGCTCCAAACTCTCGGAGTCGGCATCGTGTGAGCTCGGTCGAGGAATCCCCTTCCCGCCGTACTCCACGGATTCTCTTCTCCCTGGCCAAACCTCGCCTTTAAGTGAGGCTCTGGACTTGATGCGATCCCTCGTCATTACGAAGGAGCAACGTCCAAACTACGCCCAGCGCGGACTAGGGGCTGAGAGCGGGGAATTTAACGTCCCACCCACCACCCACTTCATCGCTACTATCAAGGACTTAACTGACATGCTCGATTACGGCTCCGAAGACATCGGAGGTATGGACGACGATGTCGGAGAAGAGCAGACCCAAAACCCGCCGTTTACCGGACGCTAGACGGCCACCTATTTGTATGACGTGTACATGGTGGATACACCCAAGGAGGGTGACGGCGATAATGAGAAAAATCCAGTAGAGGACAAACCCCCCGAGATACAACCAAAACGCTGACGGCGCCGCTCTAAATCGCACCGCAGCAAGACAGCAATACCGACACGAGAGACAACAATACTCTGGACGATGCCGAAGACCAAGAAAACCCTGTCGAGCCGACCTTTGAACAGGACGACCGGGAAGATGGGCAAGTTAGCCCTGGTGAACAGGCTGAAAACGAAGACCCCGAGGATAGCAATTATCTTCCTCTCTCCAAGGATGAAGAGAGCCTCGGCGACGAAGACTTTATCGTGCCTGAGGAACCTCTCGAGCAGGAGCGCTTTAAGCAATGGCTAATATCCACTACAAGGAGTATGAAAAAGAAACAACGGCAACTTCAAGCTGATCAAGATCTACTCAACGACAGATGGACTAATGTCCTGGCAGCCGAGGAATACGACCTTGTGCGCCCGACCAAAAGTTACCCGATAAACTGCTACCTCAATTCGATGACGAGGCACTTGAGCCTGTACCAGCAACACGTAATGCAGCTGACCAACCACCACGTGGCTGGGACAAAACGACAACTCAAACCGATCGCCGGCCCATACTATCTCTCCATAAAGGTAGAGACACAACGGCTCGAGGACACACATATGACCTGCCGCAGGACCTGAAGAATAAAGCAGGTCCGGCCAGGTCGATCTACGGATCCCGGGGGCGTGCCTCGACGCGCGACGATGGTTATCAAGCCAAACATGACAAGCGTAATCACGCCCGGGCCGAAAGCCGCAGACGGACGCCATCCGAACTACGACGCGACCTGGCCCGATATAGAGGCGCCGCACACCCCCTCTGCTTCAGTGATGAAGTAATGGAGCATGAATTCCCAGAAGGGTTTAAACCCGTAAATATCAAATCATATGATGGAACAACAGATCCCGCAGTATGGATTGAGGACTTTCTTCTCCATATTCATATGGCTCGCGGTGATGATCTTGATGCCATCAAATACCTCCCGCTAAAACTCAAGGGACCAGCTCGGCACTGGTTGAACAGTCTGCCCGAAAACTCCATTGGCAGCTGGGAGGACTTGGAAGACGCCTTCCGCGACAACTTCCAAGGCACATACATCCGACCCTCGGATGCCGACGACTTAATTCACATAGTTCAACAGCCCGGAGAGTCGGCCAGGAAATTCTGGACAAGGTTCTTAACTAAAAAGAACCAGATCGTCGACTGCCCGGATGCCGAAGCCCTAGCGGACTTTAAGCACAGCATCCGCGACGAATGGCTCGCCTAACACCTCGGCCAAGAAAAGCCGAAGTCCATGGCGGCCCTCACGGCACTTATGACCCGCTTTTGAGTGGGCGAAGATAGTTGGCTAGCCCGTAGCAATCATAATGCAAGCGAACCTGGCACCTCCGAAGCTAGGAATAGCAACGGCAAGCCCCGACGCAATAGGCATAAGCGTCAAAACAATGGTGACAATACTGATGACACGGCGGTCAATGCAGGATTCAGTGGCTCCAAGTCCGGTCAGCGGAAGAAGCCATATAAAAGAAACAATTCGGGCTCTTCTAGCCTGGACCGCATACTCGATTGTCCATGTCAGATCCACGACACCCTTGATAAACCAGCCAATCATACCCACTGGAGTTGTTGGGTCTTCAAACAGGCCGGCAAGTTAAATGCCGAAGATAAGGAGAAGGGGTCGCAAAGCGAGAATGACGACGAGGAGCCCTGTCCGCCGAACATGGGGGGGGCAGAAGAAGTCCCCCCCAGGTTAAAACGGTGAACATGATATACGTCACCTACATCCCCAAGAGGGAGCGCAAACGTGCGCTCAGGGACGTCTATGCGATAGAGCCAGCCGCCCCAAAATTAAACCCATGGTCGTCCTACCCGATCACTTTCGATCGCAGGGACCATCCGACCAGTATACGTCATGGCGGTTCAGCTGCACTGGTCCTTAACCCAATTATTGATGGATTCAACCTCACACGAGTCCTCATGGACGGAGGCAGCAGCCTCAACCTACTCTATCAGGATACAGTCCGCAAAATGGGCATCGATCCATCAAGGATCAAGCCCACAAAAACTACCTAAAGGAGTAATACCAGGTGTAGAGGCCCGCTGCACTGGTTCAATCACATTGGAAGTTGTCTTCGGATCCCCGGACAACTTCCAAAGCAAAGAATTGATCTTCGACATCGTCCCCTTCTGCAGTGGCTATCACGCACTGCTTGGACGAACTACATTTGCTCGATTCAATGCGGTGCCACACTATGCTTATCTCAAACTTAAGATGCCCGGACCACCCGGTGTCATAACAGTCAATGGAAACACAGAGCACTCCCTCCGTACTGAGGAGCACACCGCGGCCCTAGCGGCAGAAGTACAGAGCGGCCTTATCAAGCAGAACCTTAATTTGGCGGCCAAGGTCCTAGACACTGTCAAACGAGTCCGGACTACTCTACAGCTGGACAGTCCAGTCCATTAGGAGCTCGACTAGCAATTCGGCCTCCGTCTCAGTCCCGACCAAATGGCGGCGTACGTACCACGGGTACATAAGTACGCACTCAAAATACCATGGGCATAGGCGGAGGCGCAACTTGATTGTGGTCCATCATACAGCTCTCACACATACTTTTCCTTTTCCTTTTTACCATTTTTTGGTCTCTTATCTATAGTCCCCTCTCGACGGCCTGATCATCGGTCCTTTCGAAGGATAGATATACCAAGGCGGCAAGTAGTATAGACGTGTGGGGGAATCTCTAGATGTTCTTCTTGATGATCATTCTACCTGTTTTCAAGACCCGCACACAGCTCCCCTTTGGTCTTGGCATGTTAAATAGCTCTATTGCTTATCGCACTATTTGTACAAATACGCTTTGGCGTATTAATTAAATTATAATAGAAACAGTTTGTGGCCCAATCTACGTGGCACTAGCTTACTACTTCATTTTATTTCGCGATCCTTTGCACCCGTACACTTTGGTGCGCTTTAATTCGCCAGGGGCTTCATTGTGCTCCATACTATGGCAACAAAGTCCGAACACTTTTTATAGTACAGTTCGGCACCCCAAATTTTAGCATTATATGCATCGGCTCCGAATCATGTCTTTGGTCAATAGTTGGGTTGCCCGGCTCATGTGCTTGCTACCTTATGTTCCGTCCTATCGGCTAGGGTAGTAAAGGGAGAACTACTGCGATTGTGTTTCTGGTTTATCCGAGCAAACACCTCAGTAGAGAAAGCCGAAAACTGACCGTCATGAGACGGCGAGAGCTAGTCAGCTATTCGGAGGTTACAAATATTTTGCGATTTTTTCCGCATTATGCGACGGATCGGCCTTTACCCGACCAGGTGTCTACAGCACCCTAGTTTGTCAAACTCCTATGGCTAAGCGAGGGTGATAAAACCACATAGTCCGATTGCCTGGTTCGTTGCGCTAAACACCTCCTTCAAGGACCAAACTCTTGGATCAAGAGTGTTTAGATTTCATCCCGAATACCCCCGTACTACCTACATGGGAGCTGAAGCCGACGATTGGCCAACTCTCAGATTTAACAAAATGGCCGCACATGAGGTAAAATTTTCAAACAAACAAACATTATATTACATAACGGCTTTGTTTCATAATACAGGAAGGGATAACATGAATGACTTCATTCAAAGATAACGTCTTTTGAATACTGGCCCTCTACAATGCAGGATCCCTTCAGCACATCATCAAAATACTGCTCTGGCATGCGGTGCTCCTTGCCCGCGGGCGGTCCCTCGGTCGCAAGCTTGACGGCGTCCACCTTCGCCCACTGCACCTTGACACGGGCGAAGGCCATCCGCACACCTTCAATGTAGACTGACCGCTTGATGGCGTCAAGCCGAGGGCAGGCATTGACCAGCCGCTTCACGAGCCCAAAGTAGCTGCTGGGTAGGGCTTCGGCAGGCCACAGACGGATTATCAAATCCTTCATGGCCAGTTCGGCCACCCTATGCAGTTTGGTTAGCTGTTTCAGTTGATCGCTAAGGGGCATCGGATGCTCTGGTGCAAGGTATTGCGACCAGAACAGCTTCTCAGTCGACCTCCCCTCTTCGGCTCGGAAGAATTCCACAGCGTCGGCAGCACTACGCGGCAGATCCGCAAACACCCCTGGAGAACTCCAACTCCGGGTCAGTAAGAGGAACCTTTTCTTCACATACTTGCTCTGCATAATAAAGGCCTTACCCGCGCGATTTTTCTGGCCTCCTGGATGTCCTGGAGGGCGCCCTGGGCTTCAACCCGGGCATCGTGTGCACTTTGGCGGGCCTTGGCAAGTTCGGACTCTTGGTCCGCAAGATTGCGCTCCAAGGACTCGTATTTCTTCACGGCGTCTTGGAGCTCCTGCTGGACCTCACCAACCCTGGTCTCGTGTTTTTCGCGAGCAGCTTGTTCTTTTGCCGCTCTCTCCTGGGCTTCGGCCAGCGCCTTCTTGTGGGTTTCCACCTCAGTCGTCACTCCTACAAAATATCATGGCACTATGGGCAACACAAATCATTCATCCTTTCTGAACCTGCACAAGGTCATTGCATACCTTGATGGTTTTCCAGCTATTTTTTCACGCAGCCGAGCTCTTCCTCGGTCCGCTCCAGACTCTGCTTCAGTCCAGGGACCTTAGTAGCATGAGAGGTCGCAGCCAGCAAAGATGCCTGCTTATTCACATAGACACATATGGTTAGTCTCCAGCGAAAATTAAGTTGATCCTCTGTCCGGCTTTTCTTTTCGAACACCGGATAGTGTCTCAGGGGCTACTGTCTATACTATGACATTCCTTTTGCATAAATTGTGTTTTCATACCTCAAAGCCCATTAGAAAGCTTGTGGAGGCTTCGATCAGTCCGCTCTTCGCGGACTGAATCCTCTCAACCACCATACCCATGAGGGTACGGTGTTCCTCAACAATGGAAGCACTTCGCAGCTATTCCAGTAGAGTATACGGTGCCTCTGGATGGACAGAGGTCACCGGTGGAATCGGCGCACCTCCTTCTTTCGAAGGAGGCTGCTTGCCGGATTCCGGAGCCATATAGGTCTCCGGAATTGTATTCGGCTGGGGGCCGGATTGGATATGGCCCCATCGCCAGTCTCCATGGGGATTTGCCCCCCATGTGTCCGGCGGCTGAGGGTTCACCCTCTAGCGCCACCCTGACGGCCTCCTGCATCTCTCCCTGGCCTCGGGAGGTCCTTCGGGATAGCACCTCAGTGTTATCCATGGCCTTGGGAGAAGAGGCCGCAGGAAGGGACCCGCTGTCCATCACCTTTGGATCCAGCGAATTCCCTGAAGATGAGGATCGCTCGAGGTCGGAACGAGCCGGACTGCAGCGCATGATTCAACATGTTAAAACCATGAAGTAAAGGAGCCGGATATGTTTGTGCATCTTTGAGTACTTACGATTCGGCCAGGGGCTTATCCCTGTGGCGCCACTCGGAGCTGCTATCGATGTCCCATGCGGAGTTGTCCGTGAGGGAAACCTTCCCCTTCTTGGACGCCTCTGCCTCCAGATGCATGGAGGCCTGCTACCTCTTGAGCATGCATTGGTTTTCCCTTGAAGAGGAAAGGGTGATCCAGCAAAGTAGCGTAAGTATTTCCCTCAGTTTTTGAGAACCAAGGTATCAATCCAGTAGGAGGTAACACGCAAGTCCCTAGTACCTGCACAAACAAACAAGAACCTCGCAACCAACGCGATAAAGGGGTTGTCAATCCCTTCACAGTCACTTACGGAAGTGAGATCTGATAGAGACGATAAGATAAATATTTTTGGTATTTTTATTGTATATATTGGAAAATAAAGATTGCAAAATAAACAACGATAGAAATAGCAAGTAGATAGGAAAACAATATGATGGAAGATAGACACGGGGGCCATAGGTTTCACTAGTGGCTTCTCTCAAGATAGCAAATTCTACGGTGGGTGAACAAATTATTGTCGAGCAATTGATAGAAAAGCGCATAGTTATGAGAATATCTAGGCATGATCATGTATATAGGCATCACGTCCGCGACAAGTAGACCGAAATGATTCTGCATCTACTACTATTACTCCACACATCGACCGCTATCCAGCATGCATCTATAGTATTAAGTTCATAAGAACAGAGTAACGCATTAGGCAAGATGACATGGTGTAGAGGGATAAACTCAAGCAATATGATATAAACCCCATCTTTTTATCCTCGATGGCAACAATACAATACGTGCCTTGCTGCCCCTGCTGTCACTGGGAAAGGACACCGCAAGATTGAACCCAAAGCTAAGCACTTCTCCCATTTCAAGAAAGATCAATCTAGTAGGCCAAACCAAACTGATAATTCAAAGATACTTGCAAAGATATTAAATCATGCATAAAAGAATTCAGAGAAGAATCAAATATTGTTCATAGATAATCTTGATCATAAACCCACAATTCATCGGATCTCGACAAAGACACCGCAAAAAGAATTACATCGAATAGATCTCCAAGAGAATCGAGGAGAACTTTGTATTGAGATCCAAAGAGAGAGAAGAAGCCATCTAGCTAATAACTATGGACCCGAAGGTCTGTGGTAAACTACTCACACATCATCGGAGAGGCTATGGTGTTGAAGTAGAAGCCCTCCGTGATCGATTTCCCCTCCGGCGGAGCGCTGGAAAAGGCCCCAAGATGGGATCTCATGGGTACAGAAGGTTGCGGTGGTGGAAATAGGGTTTCGTAGTGCTCTCGGATGTTTTTGGGGTATATGAGTATATATAGGCGAAAAAAGTAGGTCGGCGGAGCCACGAGGGGCCCACGAGGGTGGGGGCGCGCCCTCCTACCTCGTGGCCGCCTCGTTTCTTCCTTGACGTCCACTCCAAGTCTCCTGGATTGCGTTTGTTCCAAAAATAACTCTCCCGAAGGTTTCATTCCTTTGGATTCCGTTTGATATTCCTTTTCTACGAAACACTGAAATAGGCAAAAAAAACAGCAATTTGCACTGGGCCTTTGGTTAGTAGGTTAGTCCCAAAAATAATATAAAAAGGTATATTAAATCCCATTAAACATCCAAAATAGATAATATAATAGCATGGAACAATCAAAAATTATAGATGCGTTGGAGACGTATCAAGGCCGCCTTTTTCTTCCTTCTCCCCTCCGAGGGACAGTCGCTTTCCTCCTCCTCCTCGTCGTCCTCGGTGTGGGAGGAGTGAGTCCCGGCATCTTCGCACGCCACGTCCGAAGTGCCCTTACGACGAAGACCACTCCTGGTCTCCTTGGCCTTCTTCTCCGGCGCTTGGTAGGGCTCAGGAACCAGCATCTTTGTCAGAAGAGGGATTGCTGGGTCTTCGGGCAACGAAGCCGGACACTGGATCCGCTCCGCCTTCTTTGTCCAGCCCTGAAAAAATAAATGGGGAAGCTTAGGCGTCTTCCTTGAGTATGCAAAAAGGATACACCTTGAAATACGAAAAACTTACCGAACTGGCGGGATGGGCCAGGTCGTGCCCGCAGTCCTCGGTCGTCGCCGGCCACGTCTTGTTGGCCTTAAAGAGCACCTTCCAGATGTCTTCGTGCATAGTGCCGAAGAACTGTTGCAGGGTCTGGTGCTTGGACGGATTGAACTCCCACAAATGGCAAGTCTAGCTTTGGCACGGAAGGATCCGGCGAGCGAGCATCACCTGGATCACATTGACAAGCTTGACGTTCTTGTCCACCATGCTCCAGCTGCGCGTCTAAAGCGTTGTCAGCTCGTCCGATGAAGACCAGTCCAGGCCCTTCTCTAGCCAGGAGGTGAGCCGCATCGGGGCATCGGACTGGAATTCGGGAGCCGCGGCCCAGGTGGCGTAGCGAGGCTCTATGACGTAGAACCATTGTTGTTGCCACCCTTTGACGGTCTCCATGAAGGTACCTTTGGGCCATGAGACGTTGGGCATCTTGCTCACCATGGCGCCTCCGCACTCTGCATGTTGACCACCCACCACCTTCGGCTTCACATTGAAGATCTTTAACCACAATCTGAAGTGGGGTGGGATGCGGAGGAAGGCCTCGCACACGACAATGAGTGCCGAGATGTTGAGGAAGGAGTTGGGGCCAGATCGTGGAAATCCAGCCCATAGTAGAACATGAGTCCGCGGATGAATGGGTGGAGTGGGAATCTCAATCCGTGGACAAAGTGGGGGATGAATACCACCCTCTCATGGGGCTCCAGGGTGGGGATGATCTGCCCCTTTGCTAGAAGCCGGTGGGCGATTTCCTTGGCTAAGTACCCGGCCTCCCGGAGCTTGGTAATGTCCTTCTCCTTGATGGAGGAAACCATCCACTTGCCCTGTGCTCCAGATCCGGACATGGCGGGAGTGCTTTTTTGAAGTGGAAAGGACGGAAGCTTGGGCGCTGGAGCTCGAGAATGGATGGGCAGAGAGGAAGAGAGCGTGGGTGAAAAGGAGAAATCTTTATCCCTTTATAAAGGCTGCGAATATCAAGCGCCTCCCCACTCGCCTTAAAACTCGCCTATTCCCCAAGGGTCGTGCAAACTGCGCGGTTGGATTACCCACGCCTGTATTGATGAGAATCCCGTAATAAGGGGACACGATCTCTACTTTGACAAGACGTGCCAATAAAACCGCATCTTGAAACATGGAGCGGGAGGCCAAAACGGTTCGAAATAATGACCGGACAGTGACGTGATGTCACGCTACAAAAGTTGTCAGTGGATTGGACTCATAAAATATTATACTCTCTGCGTGTGTGGTACTCGTTTTGCAAAGCCGGACACATTTTCTGTGTTCGAAGGCTGTTCTGGAGTATTCGGAGGAGGAACCCGTCTTGCAATGCCGAAGACAATCTCTGTGCCGGACACATCGTCATTGAAGCCTGGTTCAGGGGCTACTAAGGGAGTCCTGGATTAAGGGGTCCTCGGGCGTCCGGACTATGTAACATGGGCCGGACTAATGGGCTATGAAGATACAAGACAGAAGACCTTCCCGTGTCTGGATGGGACTCTCCTTTGCGTGGAAGGCAAGCTTGGCGTTCGGATATGTAGATTCCTTCTTTTGTAAACCGACTCTGTACAACACTAGGCCCCTCCGGTGTCTATATAAACTGGAGGGTTTAGTCCATAGAGGCGGTCATAATCACAATCATACATGCTAGACTTCTAGGGTTTAGCCACAACGATCTCGTGGTAGATCAACTCTTGTAATCCTCATACTCATCAATATCAATCAAGTAGGATGTAGGGTATTACCTCCATCAAGAGGGCCCAAACCTGGGTAAAACATCGTGTCCCCTGCCTCCTGTTACCATCGACCTTAGACGCACAGTTCGGGACCCCCTACCCAAGATCCGCCGGTTTTGACACCGACAAAGGCCTCCGGATAATCGAAACAGAAAATAACTCCTGAAATACTCTGGATGGGTAAGGAAAGAATTACACGATTGGAAACAATTTGGGAGGATAACATTAAGCTAGCGCCATTAATCTTCGAGAGAACGGACAAGATTTAGAGGAAAACTATTCTTCAGTCTTCAAATGTTGGGAATGACGAGGAGGAACACCACCAAAATTGTTGAGATACTCCGGGAGAATGAAAAGCAAAGAGGTTGAGGCAACAATGAAAATAATTTGAAATCAATCTTGAAAAATCATCTAACTGATGAAATTCCTTCTTACGTCAAACTTCGAAAAGAATTTGAGAATAACTCCGGGAAAAATAGAAGAGTCGGGTAAGATCCTGGGAAAAGACTTGTGGGTTAGGGCCCACTGAAAAGAAACACCATTGGAAAGGATTGTTGGAGAGAGAGATGATGCACCGGAACAACTGAAATACTTGAATGAGGTGACAACCTCAAAATAATTGAATGCAAACACGAATCTTCTGAGATGTCTTCAGCACTCCGGAAGGATAAATTGGTGAGAGGCGAACGAGCAAGTGGAAGCACTTGAGTCGAGGAAAATAATGTGATCAACCCGAAAATTGGAATTTAATCCACCAGAAAAGAAAACAAGACGAACCATGATGAAGTTGAAGAGAATTCACGGTTGAGACAATTGAGGAAAGACTGAAGAGGCTCCGCACAAATGAAATTGATGCTCGAATAGAGGCTCAGACTTCGGGAATAAAAGGGGTGGGAGGACGGGAAAACAAAGGCAACTTGGAACAGGGAATCGATGAATAACTTGAAGAGAAAACACCGGTTGAAATAATTGAGGAAAAGAATGATATGTCCATTTTGCATCATGCTTTTATATCGATATTTATTACATTATGGGCTGTTATTACACATTATGTCACAATACTTATGCCTATTCTCTCTTATTTTACAAGGTTTACATGAAGAACGAGAATGCTGGCAGCTGGGATTCTGGGCTGGAAAAGGAGCAAATATTAGAGACCTATTCTGCACAGCTCCAAAAGTCCTCAAACTTCACGGAAGCTATTTCCAGAATATATAAAAAATACTGAGCGCAAGAAGTTACGAGGGGGGCCACACCTGGCCACGAGTGTGGGGGTGCGCCATACCCCCTGGGCGCGCCCCCTGCCTCGTGGGCCCCCTGGTGGCCCTCCGATGCCCATCTTCTGCTATATGGAGTCTTTCGTCGAGGAAAAAATCATAAGCAAGCTTTCGGGACGAGACTCCGCCACAACGAGGCGGAACCAATCTAGGGCTCTGGCGGAGCTGTTCTGCCAGGGAAACTTCCCTCCGGGAGGGGGAAATCATCACCATCATCATCACCAACAATCCTCTCATCGGGAGGGGGTCAATCTCCATCAACATCTTCACCAGCACCATCTCATCTCAAACCCTAGTTCATCTCTTGTATCCAATCTTTGTATCCAAACGTCAGATTGGTACCCGTGGGTTGCTAGTAGTGTTGATTACTCCTTGTAGTTGATGCTAATTGGTTTACTTGGTGGAAGATCATATGTTCAGATCCATTATGCATATTAATACCCCCCTAATTATGAACATGAATATGCTTTGTGAGTAGTTACGTTTGTTCCTGAGGACATGGGAGAAGTCTTGCTATTAGTAGTCATGTGAATTTGGTATCCGTTCGATATTTTGATAAGATGTATGTTGTCATCCCTCTAGTGGTGGCATGTGAACGTCGACTACATGAAACTTCACCATTGTTTGGGCCTAGAGGGAGGCATTGGAAAGTAATAAGTAGATGATGGGTTGCTAGAGTGATAGAAGCTTAAACCCTAGTTTATGTGTTGCTTCGTAAGGGGCTGATTTGGATCCATATGTTTCATGATATGGTTAGGTTTACCTTAATACTTCTGTTGTAGTTGCGTATGCTTGCAATAGGGGTTAATCATAAGTGGGATGCTTGTCCAAGTAAGGACAGTACCCAAGCACCAGTCCACCCACATATCAAATTATCAAAGTACCGAACGCGAATCATATGATCGTGATAAAAACTAGCTTGATGATAATTCCCATGTGTCCTCGGGAGCGCTTTCCTTCATATAAGAGTTTGTCCAGGCTTGTCATTTGCTACAAAAAGGATTGGGCCATCTTGCTGCACCTTATTTACTTTTATTACTTGCTACTCGTTACCAATTACCTTATCACCAAACTATCCGTTACCGATAATTTCAGTGCTTGCAGAGAATACCTTGCTGAAAACCGCTTATCATTTCCTTCTGCTCCTCGTTGGGTTCGACACTCTTACTTATCGAAAGGACTACGATAGATCCCCTATACTTGTGGGTCATCAAGACTCTTTTCTGGCGCCATTGCTAGGGAGTGAAGCGCCTTTGGTAGGTGGAATTTGGTAAGGAAAAATTTATATAGTGTGCTGAAATTTACTGTCACTTGTTACTATGGAACATAATCCTTTGAGGGGTTTGTTCGGGGTATCTTCACCACACCCGAAACCACAATTAGTTACTCCTCAACCTACTGAACCTACTGAAAATGTTTACTTTGAAATTCCTTCGGGTGTGATAGAGAAGCTGCTAGCTAATCCTTTTGCAGGTGATGGAACATTGCATCCCGACTTACACTTAATCTATGTGGATGAAGTTTGTGGATTATTTAAGCTTGCAGGTATGCCCGATGATGTTATCAATAAGAAGGTGTTCCCTTTATCTCTGAAGGGAGATGCATTGACATGGTATAGGCTATGTGATGATATGGGATCATGGGACTACAAACGGTTGAAATTGGAATTCCATCAGAGGTTTTATCCTATGCATCTTGTTCATCGTGATCGTAATTATATATATAATTTTTGGCCTCACGAAGGAGAAAGCATCGCTCAAGCTTGGGGGAGGCTTAAGTCAATGTTATATTTATGCCCCAATCATGAGCTCTCAAGAGAAATGATTATTCAAAAAAATTATGCTCGACTTTCCGACAACAATCGCTCCATGCTCGATGCTTCTTGTACTAGTTCCTTTATGATGAAGACTATTGAATTCAAATGGAATTTATTGGAGAGAATTAAACGCAACTCTGAAGATTGGGATCTCGGCGAAGGTAAGGAGTTAGGTATAATACCTAAGTTTGATTGTGTTAAATATTTTATGGATACCGATGTTTTCCGTAAATTTAGCATTAAATATGGACTCGACTCTGAGATAGTAGCTTCTTTATGTGAATCCTTTGCTACTCATGTTGATCTCCCTAAGGAGAAGTGGTTTAAATATAATCCTCCCATAGAAGTAAAAGTAGTTGAACCTATTAAAGTTGAATAAAAGACTATCACTTATAATGATCCTGTTGTTCCTACTGCTTATGTTGAGAAACCACCTTTCCCTGTTAGAATAAAGAATCATGCTAAAGCTTCAACTGTGGTCAACAAAAGTAATATTAAGACACCTAAACCCCCTGAGCAAATTAAAGTTGAACCTAAAATTGCTATGGTTAAATATCTCTTGGCCGATAATATTGATGGGCATGTTGTTTACTTCTGTGATGAAGCTGCTAGAATTACTAAACCTGATACTAAAAATAAACATAGACTTGTTGTAGGCATGCCTGTTATTTCTGTTAAAATAGGAGATCATTGTTATCATGGCTTATGTGATATGGGTGCTAGTGCCAGTGCAATACCTATTTCCTTATACAAAGAAATTATGCATGATATTGCACCAGCTGAGATAGAAGATATCGATGTTACCAT
>NC_053022.1:114551732-114574481 GCF_003073215.2 Triticum urartu
AGCAGCCGTTGTCGTTAGGTGTCATGCACGTATCCTCCGAACGTGGATCCAGTACAGGAATGAGAAAGACAATACCCAGTTTAACACCTTCCTTGACCATTTATCCGTAAGTAATGTTATTCATCACAATTAGTAATATTGTCTTGCTCTGTCCCATACTTTCTAGCTTCCTCCTAATAAGACTCACATTCTTTTTTCAACAGATGAGGTTCAAGTTGGATCCAAAAGATGATGCAACTAAACAAGCATGCACTCATGTTTTTCAGTCTACTCTGCGACATTATCGGTACCACCTTAGAAAATCTCACTTCGAAGGCAAGGCTAACAATGAAATCGCCCAAACATCTCCAGTGAAATATATTACAGATGAAGACTATACAGCCCTCGTTAAACACTGGTCTGATTCAAAGTATCAGGTAGGCTATATGTATTTGATCAGACCACATATTGAACTTGTATTTATGTATGTGCCTTACAAGTGTATCTTCTTCTAGGCTAACAGTTTAAAGAACAAGATCAACCGTTCTAAAGTGAAATTCCAACAGACAACAGGATCTCGTAGCTATATTGCATACTGTGAGGCTCTTGTAAATAGCTGCTACTTCCTTCTTTTTTCTATGCCATATTATCGTATCTATATTGACTTGTTCCAAATACAGAGGAAAGCATGTGCGGACCAAAAAGAACCTGAACCGAATGTAGTGCAAATCTTCAAGGATTGCCACACCAGCAAGATGAAGGGCATGAGCACACCAGTTCAAGCCGCTGTTGTAAGTCCTTACTCCTCCTGCCTTTGAACTGATTGGTACTATGATGTGTTCATTTAACTACTTGGTTTGCAGCCAATGTCAGTTACTCTGTTCACTTTTATACACAGTTGTCTTACCATATCATTTCACCTTACATGGTTTAAAAGAGATGAAGGATATTTTTTTGGTCTTGATCTGTATTCTAGTTGTTATGTTCACGTGCGCACACAATGATAAAATAGCCTGTTTGTTTTATATCTGTTTGCCCATGATATGAATGATGTCATACTATGTTCATACTACTTTAAACCATGTCTCTTTATCCTTAGATGTCAACGAATGTGTGGAAATAGACAATACAGTAGGCATGCTACATGGACATATGTTCCGAAAGTGATTTTATTATGTAGTTGGCACTACAATACATGCTAATGTATTACAGTAGTTCACCAAAATAAGTTATGTATAAATGTGTAACCTACTTTGATTGTTTTTGTCTCATTAGTAACTTATCTGGTACACTAATCTACAAGTTCAAACTTTTAGGAAGCTATGGAAAAAATGATTGAACAGCCACAACCACCTGAAGGTGACGAGGCTACCACAGGCATAATGTCACCTCTTGCTGTAGTGCGTCAGTATCTCTCCACTAACAGTGCAAAAAGCACCTTCCTGCGTAATTCTGGGTTGGTTGTCAAGGTAATTGAGGGAGTCCTGGATTAGGGGGTCTCCGGATAGTCGGACTGTTGGACTATGAGGATACAAGATTGAAGACTTCGTCTCGTGTCCGGATGGGACTTTTACTTGGCGTAGAAGGCAAGCTAGGCAATACGGATATGTATGTCTCCTCCTTTGTAACCGACCTTGTGTAAACCCTAGCCCCCTCCGGTGTCTATATAAACCGGAGGGTTTTAGTCTGTAGGACAAGATACAATCATACCATAGGCTACCTTCTAGGGTTTAGCCTCTCTGATCTCGTGGTAGATCAACTCTTGTACTACTCATATTATCAAGAATAATCCAGCAAGACGTAGGGTTTTACCTCCATCAAGAGGGCCCGAACCTGGGTAAAACATCATGTCCCCTGCCTCCTGTTACCATCCGCCTTAGACGCACAGTTCGGGACCCCCTACCCGAGATCTGCCGGTTTTGACACCAGCATTGGTGCTTTCATTGAGAGTTCCACTGTGTCGTCACCGTAAGGAAGGATGCCTCGTCTCGTTGTTAAAAACAACATTACCGCCGGGTGAGCCCTGGCTGTCGGCCAAACTCTCCGGCTAGGCAGTTTCATCATGACCGCCCGTTCGGCTGCTGCACCGACGATGACTTCTCGGGTCATCGAAAACAGCCTCCACGCCGGCTCGAAATTCGCCGAGCAAATGGATCCGATGGAGCTCTCTTCCCTAAACGAGCTCTTGGATCACATCGCCGCCTTGGGAGTCGCTACGGACTATGATCGGATTGGGCTTAAACCCGATCAAAGGGAGATTAACTCTCCACCGGTCACCCATCATATTGCGCTGGTGGAGGAACAATGCGGCGACTCTTCCTCTATCTTGAGGACTAACTATGTCCGGATTCCTGAGCTCTCCGAGCCGGATACCCATTTACGGGAGGACATCACCCAAGCCCTGAATCTAGAGTCAGGCAGCGGGCCAGACTCATCGGGCAACATCCCGGAATCTGAACTTCCAAGATTGGAAACACCTCAGCCCCTGGGTCTCAGATCGGGTAAGGGTTCGGACTTAAATACACCCACCCACCCAGACATAAACGATCTTCCCCACATCAGGCAAGAGCCCCATGAAACAGTACATCATTATTAGGCCAGATTCCTCCTTGTGATGAACAAGGTTAAGGACTGCCGCGAGGAAGACGCAGTCTCATTTTTCTGCAATAACTACACTGACAAGGGAATCCTTAACGCCATAAGTCGTCGTGACATATCACGCTTCGCCGACTTGGCGTCCATAGTACGAAAGTACTACGCGATGGAAAGTGCCTGGAAAACCAAAATGAAATTTTGGGATAATTCGGCTCCGAATATACACCCAGTCCAAAGTAAAAGTGTGCACTATCATAAGACAGCCTTAGAGCATGTTGGATACTTCAGCAGGTGGCCAAAAGCGGTGAGGATCTTCTCATCCCAGATGCCACAGAGCACCATCCCAGGGATAACAATACGGTATTAACAGTCTTTGAGACCTTCGCATCAAATAATAGGCGCAAGCGAACACTCCGCAGCATTGCCGAAATCTGCAACATGGCAGCAATAGAATCCATGGAGTGACACGGCTATTACCTTCAATGCCAGTGACGAACCTAAATTCCGAACAGCCCCAGCACTAGCTGCACTGGTCCTCAGTCCAATTGTGGACGGCTTTCGACTCACCAAAGTACTCATGGACGGTGGCAGTGGATTAAACCTCATCTATGAGGAAACTCTTCAAAAATGGAAATAGATTGGAACCGCATTGAGCAAAGCAGCACAACCTTCAGAGGAATCATCCCCAGTCGGGAAGCACGCTGTGCTGGGAAAATCACACTAGATGTGGTATTCGGCACGCCGGAGAACTATAGGTCCAAAGAAATTACATTCCAAGTGGCCCCGTTTAGTAGTGGATACCACGCCCTTTTAGGACGGGAGGCGTTCACGGTCTTCCAAGCCATACCCCATTACATGTACATGAAGCTCAAAATGCCCGGGCCCAATGGAATCATCACTCTCGCTAGTGATCCGGACACAGCACTCCGCGTCGAAAACATAACAGCCGCATTGGCCCTCGAGGCATTATCCAAAGCTCTTTTGGCCAAGGAATTTACTGCGCTACGCTCCACAGTGGACATGGACGACATGATACTTGACAAGAGATCCAAGTCCACCTCTTTCAAACCAGCGGATGAAATAGTCAAATTCCAAGTCCACCCAACGGACCCTACAAAAACAGCCTCCATCGGGGCACAGTTAAACCCCGCCGTGGACGCTGCACTACGAGAGTTCCTGCACGAGAATTGGGACATATTCGCCTGGCACCCCTCAGACATGCCAGGAATCCCATGCAGGCTGGCCGAGCACAACCTCAATATCCTAAAGGGATTCAAGCCGGTCAAGCAGGCTCTTCGGCGTTTCTCTGAACCTAAGAGACATGCTATGGGAGAGGAACTAGCCAAGTTATTAGAGGCCGTATTCATTAGAGAAATAAAACACCCGGACTGGCTAGCAAACCTGGTGATGGTACCAAAGAAGGACAAATCCTGGCGCCTATGTGTCGATTTCAAGGACCTCAACAAGGCTTGCCCAAAGGATCCCTCCTCCCTCCCCTGCATTGACCAAATTATCGATGCTACCGCAGGACACGAGTCATTGTATTTCCTCAACGCATACTCCGGCTACCACCAAATCAAGATGGCGGAGTCCGACCAAGCCGCAACGACATTTATCACACCATACGACCCCTTCTATTTCAACACAATGCCTTTTGGGCTCAAAAACACCGGCGCAACATATCAACACATGATTCAGACATGTCTGGAGAAATAGATCGTAAAACAGTAGAGGCATACGTAGATGATGTGGTCGTCAAAACCAAACACGTCGACTCTCTAATAGAAGACTTGAGGCTCACATTCGACAACCTACAAACATACGACATCAAGCTCAATCCGAAAAATGCGTTTTTGGCGTACCAGCCAGAAAGCTCCTGGGCTTCATTGTCTCCAGTAGAGGAATTGAAGCTAATCCGTCCAAAGTCCGAGCTTTGTCACAGTTGGCTACCCCAACAGACCTCAAACAAATCCAGAAATTAACTGGATGTGTGGCGGCTCTAAGCCGCTTTATCTCCCGCTTAGGAGAAAAGGCATTACCCCTTTATCGCCTCCTTCGGCGCACCGAACACTTCGAGTGGACGGATGCTGCCACAGCCGGATTGGAAGAAATAAAAGCTATACTGGCAACCAACCCAATCCTGGCCGCGCCAAACATTGGCGAACCAATGTTGTTATACATTGCGGCAACTCATCAGGTTGTAAGCGCAGTGCTCGTCGTCGAACGAGAAGTGGATGGACATAAATTCCCTCTTTAAAAGACGGTATATTATGTATCCACTGTCCTCACTCCATGCAAATCACGGTACCCACATTATCAAAAGATAGCCTATGCGGTATTCATGGCATCCCGGAAGCTGCGACACTACTTTCAAGAGTGTTCGATTACAGTAGCCTCGGAAGTGCCACTTAATGATATTATAAACAACCGCGACGCCACGGGCCGGATTGCCAAATGGGCCATTGAGCTCCTCCTGTTCGACATAACATACAAACCACGGTGAGCCATTAAATCACAAGTATTGGCCGACTTTGTCGCCGAATGGACGGAAGCCGAACTCCCTAAAGAGTACAACGCATACTCCAATTGGATCATGCACTTCGACGGCTCCAAAATGCTGGCTGGTCTAGGGGCTGGCGTCGTCCTGACATCCCCAAGCGGAGATACAGTTCAATACGTACTGCAGATACTGTATACAGACTCCAACAATGCAGCCGAATACGAAGCCCTGCTACATGGTCTTCGGATGGCAGTTTCCATGGGCATTCAATGCCTGGAGGTGCATGGGGATTCGAACCTCGCAATATCCCAAATAAATGGAGACTTCGATGCCAAGGATCCGAAGATGGCGGCCTATCGAAACACCGTCCTAAAGATGTCAGCTCAGTTCGAGGGGCTCGAATTTCACCATGTGGCTCGGGAAAACAATCAGGCGGCGGATATCCTCGCCCGCATCAGCGCAAAACGTGATGCGGTCCCCCCCAACATCTTTTTGGAGAGGCTGTTTAAGCCATCCGTGGTATGGGAAGGGGACACCGGTAACAATAGTCCGGACCCGGCCAAAATGCCCGATACCGAATACTCTGACATAATCGGAGGCTCTGCCACCGAAATAACACCTTCAGCCCACGTCATAATGGCCGTCATTGCCCCATGGATAGAACCATTCTTGGCCTACCTAACTAGGCAGGAACTTCCCGAGGACCAAAATGAGGCACGCTGCATAGTGCGGCGATCTAAAGCCTACAGGGTCCACGAGGGAGAGCTATATAAAAAAAGCACAAGCGGAGTCCTTCAAAGGTGCATCTCTGAAGAGGAAGGGCAGAAACTTTTGGCAGAAATTCACGCCAGACTCGGCGGCCACCACACCGCAGCCCGGGCCCTTGTAAGCAAGGTCTTCCGTACAGGTTTTTATTGGCCGACGGCCCGGGCAGACGCACAGGACTTGGTCCAACGCTGCGTCGGTTGCCAGCTTTTTGCAAACCAAAGCCACATGCCACCCACTGCCATCCAAACAATCCCATTACTTGGCCCTTCGCAGTCTGGGGGCTTGACATGGTTGGACCCCTTAAAGGGGGAACCCATAAGAAAAAAATACTTACTGGTCATGGTGGATAAATTCACCAAATGGATGGAAGCTAAACCTGTTAAAACAGCCGAATCCGGACTGGTGATAGACTTCATATCCGGGGTTGTACACCGTTATGGTGTCCCCCCATAGCATCATCACTGACAACGGCACGAACTTCACGGCCGACGAGGTAAAACTCTGGTGCAGCAACATGGGCATCAAGCTCGATTATGCTTCCGTCTATCACCCACAAACCAATGACCAAGTTGAGCGAGCAAATGGTCTTATCATGAGCGGCATTAAACCTAGATTAGTGCGGTCCTTAAAGGAGTCTAACACACACTGGGTAGAGGAGCTCGACTCCGTACTCTGGGGGCTGCGGACCACGCCAAATCGTACTACCGGATATACACCCTTATTTATGGTGTATGGCGCAGAGGCAGTTCTGCCCTGCGACATAATTCATGACTCACCTCGAGTGCGCATGTATGAAGAAAGAGAAGCCGAGCTTGATCGCAAGACATTCTGGACACCCTGGAGGAGGAGCGCGACGTGGCAAAAGCCCGTTCCGCATTCTATCAATAACACGCTCGCAGATACCAAAGCAGAGAAGTATGGGCCAAAACTTATAACGTTGGTGAGTTAGTTCTACGCCTGCCGGAGAAGAAAAAGGCCAAGCTCGAGCCCAAATGGGAAGGTCCCTTCATTATTGACCAAGTTCTGACCAGTGGAGCGTACCGTCTGCGGGATGCATAGAACAATCGACTTGAGCCGAACCCATGGAACGCAGCTAGGCTCCGAAGATTCTACGCCTTGCGCCGGACTCTATGTTCGTCTCCTTCCTCTCTCCATTTTTTGCATATACATTATCTGTCTTTTTTCTCTTTCTTTCTTTTATTCTTTCTCAAGGCCTTCAAGGGCCAACTTGTGCCTCGCTTGCACACTATAGACGCGCTATCCACGCTCATTATTCCTAGGGGCTTCTTACACATAAGCTTAATTATATTTCTGGGCTTTATGCCCCGCACATGTGTTATTCTCCCGCATGTACCTTTTCTTCGCCATTACATGCATCGATATGACTTAAGTTTTGGCCAAGCTGGGTTGCCTGGCTCTTGTATTTATGCCCTACGTTCCCGTTAATTCGGCTAGGGCATAAGGGGAGCACCTCTCGATTGTTACTGCCAGGTCAGCCGGATGTGTACCTCAGACTGGGTGAAGCCGAAAGCTAGCGTTCTTAAGGGAATATTCGGTCGGCGAACAAAAGATGATTTTTATTTATTTTCCACATATGCCCCCAGATGTTTTTTCCTGCATCTCCTCTCGCAGTCCAGACATGCACCTTAGGGCATGCGTACCCAGGGAAAGGAACCCCTAACGGAACTATTCTCCCTGGAAGATGTTTCTTACTACCCATGTAATATAACATAACTAGTTGGGTACTTGTCTGTTCAAGCACTAATGACCCCTACGCCTGGTTTCCACGCATACCCCAGTTCTTATATAACTGAGCGGGTATTCGGAAACACTCCGGACTATCGGGTCCCGAGGTTGAAGCGAAAAGGTCCGCCATGACAAATGATTTACAATCCGGCTAGAAGGCATTATACATGTCACTTTAATTACATAGTCATGTAGACTGACTAAATTACTCTTCTATACCATCCAACAGGCTGTCTAGCCTACAATCCTGTTGGGAATACTTTGCGGCTAATTCTACTTTCCCATAAACTAAGCTAACGGGGATTTCTTTCCCATCGGGCCCCACAGGTCCGACCTCGGCCATGTGGTTTGGGTCAGCTTTGGTATACCGTGTCTTCACCATGGCCCGGGCTTCCCGGGCACCTTGACGGCATGCCGATATCTTCCATAATCGGAAGCACCGCCGTGCTCCCTTGAGCTTCTCCGCAAGCTCTCCAATGCCTTCTGGCAGGGAGACGGATGGCCACAAGGCCTGGGCAATACCTTGCATCACCTGCCGAACTTGTTCATGAAGTTGTGAGAGCTCGGATAGAAGATCACCTGCAGACCCGGGCATCTCCTCCGCAGGACGACCCATTAGCATACCTGCAGACATAACTCTGTTAGCCGACTTCTCCGCCGCCACCTTTTTAAGGGTTCGTTCAAGCACTTACTGAAAATGCCGCATCGAAGCCGCTTATTCTCCTTCTCAGAGTCCGCAAGCTGGGCTCGAACATCTTTCAGTTCCACCCTCAGCTTGGTATTGGCGTCTTGGAGATTGTTTTTCTCCCGCCTGACCTCAGTTAGCACACGTTCGCCAGCCTTTAGCTGTCGTACGGCATGCCGGTCCTCCGGATTCTCTCTGGATTCATCTGCAGCCACGCCGCACGCTATATGGTACCTATTGTTAGATCTGCAGCCACGCCGCACGCTATATGGTACCTATCATTCTTTCAAACAAATGTTACCAGCTGGGGACTTTTTAGGTTCCTTCAATGCGGCAACGGCGGCCCGAAGTTGGGTCTTGCATTCATCCAGCTCCTGTGACAGTCGAGTATTCTTCTCTGTAAGAACCTACACAATAGATGATCCTTAAATCAGTTCTGCTAACTGTTTCAAGTCTCAGGGGCTACTGATACATATAATCATCAGATTTGCTTACCCGTACATCCCTTATATACTGGTTCGTGGCTCTGGCTAGACCACTTTGAGCAGCATTGAGGTACGTGTCGTGGAATTGTCATGGCATATGTCCTTAGTGTCAGGACTTAGTCGCGAGGCCAACACATCTATGTGGTAGCTTGAGAGGGGTTGAGCGGGACGAGAGACGCGATGTTTTACCCAGGTTCGGCCCTCCCAGTGGAGGTAAAAGCCTACATCCTGCTTCATTGATATTGATGATGATGATCACGGTTACAAGAGTGCTCTATCTCGAGAGCTATTGTCTAAACCTAACTTGTCCAACTTGTGGAACTTGTGAATCTTGTCCCTTTTGGGGAGCCCTGCCCCTCCTTATATATGTTGGAGGGGCGGGTTACATGTAGAGTCCTATTAGGATTAGGACTAGTCTATCTCTAATACAAACCGGATACAAGTCCAGGTCTTAACTCCTTGTAAGATAAATGTTCCTCATGCCTTTCCTCTTAAACCGGCCCACCATTATCATAAACCGGCATGTTGGGCCTTGGGCCTTGTCATCCATCTGGAACACGCGCCGGGTCACCAATGAGTCTTCAGGCTCGTGAATCGTCATACCAGTGAACCGCCAGACACGTGAACCGCCAGACATGTAAACCGCCAATCACGTAAACCGCCAATCCTCTGGCGGTTTACCAATGAAACGCCTAGTCCGGCCGGGTTATACTTCCGGCCGGTTTACGCCGCGGGGTATATCCCCGACATTAGCCCCCAAGTTTAGCTTGGATTTATTCCATGGTAAACTTATGCTGCAAAATAAACACAAGAACAAATTTGACAGGTTATGCTCCGGGTTAAGAATTTTTGTAAACCGGTACCTGATCATCCTTAAGTCCTTGTTATTTCCTCCTTCTGGGAAATCCGGGTCAACAGACCAGCTTCATAATCAATTTGCCGACATTGGTTTGTCACCGAGAAATATTGTGAAGAATAACTCCTTTGACTCAGCTCCCAAAGCGCGTTTAAGAAATATGGGTCTGAAAATACTTATCTGATATTCAGCCGGTTTGAAGATGTAAAACTTGCCGGTTTAATATTACCAAAATGGCCGGTTTATAAATATTGATGGCACCGGGTCATAATTGTTGTCGACACCGGGTCATGTAATTGATCTTCCTGATTTGCTCAAAACTGATAAAATGAAGATGTTCCTCCTTTATATGCATAATACTGTAGCCCCCAAGTCTTAAGAGGAGAACATAGTGATAACTTAAGACTTGCTCCAATAAGTGTTTCAACCTTGAAGAAATCCGGTTTGTTCATCTCAATCATATAAACTGAATACTCCATATATGTAGCCCCCAAGTGCCGGGTTGTCATGCTTGCAGCAACCTGGGACTTGTAATTGCTTGATGCTCATAAAAACTTCAACCAGTGTAGCCCCCAAGGGCCGGGTCATTATGCAATAATGAGCAGGGACTTTGTAAATATAATCTTGTAAACTTTGAACAGCAACGTGTAGCCCCCAAGGGTCGGCTTAGTAAGATAATACTGAACCGGGACTTGATATATACTTCAATGAAAATAACATATTATAATGTAGCTTCCATCGTAGGGCTTGAACCCACGTCCACAAGGTTAAGAGCTTTGTGCTTTACCAACTGAGCAATGGATCTTCAATATTATGGACGAAAACTTGTGTACCTTGAATTGTTGACAGGAGCAATTGGTAGCCCCCAAGGGCCGGCTCATTATAATATGATGAGTCGGGTCTTCAATAAGACTAGTAAAAATGACTTTGCATTAGCCCCCAAGTGTCATGGTGCATGCTTGCAGCGACATGAGACTTGCATGTAATCTCAATTTGAATAATGTAGCCCCCAAGTGCCGGGTTGTAAGCCTGCAGCGACTCGGGACTATTCCTTCCATTGTAGAATAAATCATATCCTTTGATAAAATAATAGCCATTGCGCTAAAGCGACTTTGAAAACTCAATAATACCGGTTATTAATAACCATAAAAATCCAGCCATGTTGGCTATTCAAGATAATATAATCCGGTGAAAACCTTATTCATTCAATATCATAATGAAAATTCAGCCAAGTTTGGCTATTTGAATAATATAACCCAATGATTTATAAGCGCATGATTCCAATGGCGCAATCCAAACAAATATATATATATATATATATACATATATATATATATTATATATACTGGCGACTTATAGTCCAAAGCCAGGCCGGTTTAACAAACCTGTTTCTGCATACAACAAGTTTAAAGTGTCCTGGCGGTTTACCGCCGGACGGGTCATAATGCCCAACATATAACCCGGGTTTATAACCAAGGCTGCACTTAAGAATAATCAAATATGAAATATATCATACCTGTGACATTGAATCACATTGTTGGTTTTACCAACTTTTTGTAGTAAAGGTGATAACCCCAATCTTGAGTACTGATAACTCCTTCCATATTGTGCCGGTTTATGATAAAACCGTACCGGGTTGTGATAAACACCGGTTTATCCATATTATAATACTGGCGACTCGTTAGTCAAACCAGACCGGGCTGATAGTCTCCGGATTATAACTTGATCGTGTACTGACAACTTGTAGTTGAAAGCCGAGCCGGGTTGATAAACACCGGTTTACTCCATAATAGGATGGTAACAGAAAATCAAACCGGGCAGATAGCCTCCGATTAAGATTTGACCGTGTTCCGTCAATTTGTAATTTGACAGTTGAACCGGTTTAAGAATTGTCAATTTAAAAACGCAACAAAAATAAAAGAAACAGTTATCAAGGAAAATATTGAAGCAAAGGCAATGATAAAACCATTTGCAAAAAGAGGCTTATTGAGCCGATCAGATGGTGTTACCATGGTCGGACACGACCAAGCTCCCCAATGGTGTAGCTATGGTTCAAGTCAGCCAGGTCCCCAAATGAAACCGTGGCATTATGCCGATCAAGAGGCGTGGCAATGGTTCGGGTTCGACCAAGCCCCCAAGTGATTCTATGGCCTTAGGCCGATCAAGAGGCGTGACTGGTTCAGACTTGACCATGTCCCCAAGTGATCTGGTGGCTTTCGCCTATCAAAAGGTGTTGCATCGGTTCGGACACGACCAAGCCCCCAAGTGATGTTTATAAAATTTTCAAGGGGTAAACCGGAGGCCGCTTTAAGACAGAACAACTCCGTGTAACCACGCATGATGTAAAAGAACAGAGACCCCGCTTTATGAAGCAGACCCCCATGTGATCAATAATATGTCAGGCCAGTAAGGCGGGATACCCATGTTTGAACCGCGCATCGTGGCAGCAGGTCCTCTTCGGCAATTTTTAACTTTTTGCAAGAGATAAATTCTTCTTGAACCGGGATCTTGAACCGGATATTGAGAGCTTCAAAGCTTTGTGGGAGACATCTTTCCCTTGAACCGGATTTTAAACCGGAATCTTCATTTTTAGCCGGAAATTTTCTGACGGCCTTTAAACTCGAACTTGCGAGAAGTTAATTCCTTTTTGAACCGGAAATTCTTAAACCGGATTTGAGAGCTTCAGAGCTTTGTCGGAGAACAAATTTCCCTTGTACTGGATTGTAAACCGGAATCCTTTTCTGATGACCCGAAACTTCTTCATTGAGCCGGGATTTTGTAACTGTCATATACTTTCTAATCCGGAAATCTTCTGACAGCACGATGTGAATCCGGGACCGGGTTATCTTTCCCTCCAACGTATTGGGGTTCTTGACTTCACTGAAAACCGGCAACGTTTGCTAAGTCATATCATTGTAGCCCCCAAGTCTCAAGGTGACTCGAGGAGTTGGCTTGAGATTCTCCATATTTGACCGTGATATAAACCGGCATAACTTGTATATCATTGGTGTTGATAGCACGATGTGAATCCATAGAAGGTTGAGGTGACTGCGGCGGGTTGTAAATGATCCCATATGAGCCGTGTCAGCAACTCGGCCAATGGTTCCTTCCAACTGGCGATTTGAAGTTAATCAAAACTGTAGTGGCGGCGACTTGTGCGCCTGCCCATTGAACCATCCAGTGCAAACGGCGGTTGATGATAATTTGTCTCCAATTTGAAAGAAAACCGGGCTACCCAAGCTGTGACTTGCTCATACCCAATAAACAGCTCATGCAGACAGGTGCGGCCCGGTATGTTGATGTAGACCAGGTCGTGAGAGACGGACAACAAGACGACGCGGCTTTCAAAGGGCACAAACAGATGAAGTTCGGCCCGCGGCATTGTAAACCGGCGTGGACGGGCGACTTAGCCACGTCATATTGATGTAAACCGGTCTGCAGAATGGCGGTTTGCACATATATTCGCCGAGCTTGATGGCATGGTAAGATACTAGCGCATTCATAATGGTTGCGCGAGTTTATACATCCATGACACAGCCATAGCTTTTGCAATGAACAATTGTGCTGCATAAACAATATTGTAGACCAAGGCACAGGTAAACTGTTCTTTGACAAAAATAATATGTGCTAATAAAATATATTTTAGATGGATATCACCTGATGTGCTAGGCCAAAAATTATCTGCCATCAAGTTGATGATCACCACAGTGATGCTAAAATTAATCACGGCCGAGTTAACCGTAGGAGCAGACAGATGAGTCGGCCCGGCGTTGTAATCCGGTGCGGCTGAGCAAGTTGTCCTCCACGTTGTAAGCCGGCGTGGACGCATGAACCGGTGGCCATGGCGGACGGGCGAGTCGTCCGTGGTGTTGTAAGGTGGTGCAGACGGGCGAGTCAGCCGGTACGTTGATGTAAACCGGACCGCGACACCCTGTCCGTGAAGCGCGCGATACAGCCGAACGTGCATCCGTGGTATAACACCACCCCCTTTTCTTTTAATAGTTGCCCTGCGTAAAAATATTACAGGCTAGAGTAATTGTTGTCGGATGAATTAACATGTACTGATAAAATACATAGAAACGATAGCACCTGGTATTTTTTGCCGGACGCTGCGCCGGATAATGCATAGTGCTGCTTTTGTTTTGACAAAAGAGTTGATTGGTTCTGTGTCTTGTAATGCCTGAGGTCTCCACATAACCTGGCCGGAATTTTTTGAACCGGAATTTCTGGAACCGGAGTTTCTTGATAATCCGGCTGGAACTTTTGATAATCCGAACTTTTGAACCGGAACCTCTTGATAATCCAACCGAATTTTTGATAATCCGAAACCTTTTGAGCTGGAACCTCTGTATAACCCGGTCGAAACTTTTGATAATCGGAACCTTGAACCGGAACCTCTTGATAATCCAACCGAAAATTTTGATAATCCGGAATCTTTTGAGCTGGAACCTCTTGATAATCCGGCCGAAACTTTTTGCTAATCCGGAAGTATTTGATAATTCGGAACTTTTCTGTAGCCGAAGTCGGAACTCTTTGACGACTCGGACAGAACCTTTCGGCGATGCGGCTGGAACCCTCGGCGATTCGGACTGAACTTTTCGTCGAGGCGATCGGAACTTTTTGATGATTCAGGCAGAACCTTTCATCGAGACGGTCGGAACTTTTCAATGATCCGGCCGGAAATTTCGACGAACCGGCGGAACGTTTCGATGAGCCTGCCGGAACTTTTTTGGCGAGCCGGCTGGAACTCTCCAACAAATCGACCGGAACTTTTTCGTTGAGCCAGACGGAGCTTCTCAATCCCTGAGATGGCGCCCTCCAAGAACTCAACACCACCGTGCGCAGGCCCCACGGTGGGCGCCAACTGTCGTGGAATTGTCACGGCAGATGTCCTTAGTGTCAGGACTTAGTCGCGAGGCCAACACATCTATGTGGTAGCTTGAGAGGGGTTGAGCGGGACGAGAGACGTGATGTTTTACCCAGGTTCGGCCCCTCACGGTGGAGGTAAAAGCCTACATCCTGCTTTCATTGATATTGATGATGATGATCACGGTTACAAGAGTGCTCTATCTTCGAGAGCTATTGTCTAAACCTAACTTGTCCAACCTTTTGGAACTTGTGAATCTTGTCCCTCTTTTGAGGAGCCCTGCCCCTCCTTATATATGTTGGAGGGGCGCATTACATGTAGAGTCCTATTAGGATTAGGGACTAATCTATCTTAATACAAACCGGATACAAGTCCAGGTCTTAGCTCCTTGTAAGATAATGTTCCTCATGCCTTTCCTCTTAAACCGGCCCACCATTAACATAAACCGGGATGCTGGGCCTTGGGCCTTGTCATCCATCCGGAACACGCGCCGGGTCACCAATGAGTCTTCAGGCTCGTGAATCGTCATACCAGTGAACTGCCAGACACATGAACCGCCAGACATGTAAACGCGCCAATCACGTAAACCGCCAATCCTCTGGCGGTTTACCAATGAAACGCCTAGTCCGGCCAGGTTATACTTCCGGCCGGTTTACGCCGCGGGGTATATCCCCGATAGTACGCATCTTTCCAGAATTGAAGGCATCAAATGCCTCTGGTGAGAAGCAAGTGTCACGGAGTATGGCCCGGCGACGCCTATGATTCATGACGCTCTCCACTTCTGAATTTGTAGTGGATAGTCTATCCGCATCCTATGTAGGGGGAGTATCCGGCGCCCGCCCCATGTCGGCTTCCGCCTCTATGTCCGGTCCTAGAGCCCGACTGGTGGAACCATGATCGGCAGCCTCACCGGACATATTCTGGCGAGCGTTTTTTCTGCTAAAGAAACATGGACGTCATTAAATTTTGAGAAAGACGACAACCATGGAGCAGGGTTTTTGTCATACCTTTGCACCGGTGGCTCCGTCCTGACCGCCTTCCTTTTTGTCCTGCCCGGCCTCGGTGCCTCTTGTTGGCGAGTTGCTGCGCGTTCGGCACGGCGTCCCGAATGCCTTCCCTGTAAAACACCATATGTATATGGTAGGTGAAGTGTCTAAAAGGGGATCCTAGTTTTTGGAGTTGGGATTTTTGGTTTTTCTTACGTGCGACGCAGGAAGTAGTCCGGGATAGTCGGCCATAATGGCCACCATGGCGTCATCACAGCTTAATTGATAGAACTGCCGGTCTATCAGCTCCACGAATATGTCCGGATCTTCTTCGAGTCTGGGACCGAGGGCCCGGTCAGGGTCCTCTGGTTGTGGAGATGGGCTGTTGACCTCCCTTATGGCTTTTCGCAGTTCCTGCCGCAAAATGGCATGGTGAGTACCACGACAAAGAATGCGGGAAGAATGGGAGTAAGGAGATATAACTCACCCAACTTGGAGGGTTGTACATGGAGAATCCATCCCGTGGCTTGATGCGGATGAACTCCTCTTCCTCTCCCATGAACAACTCGGACAGAATTTTTGCTAAAGCAGCAGCGTTCCGGACCCTTACACCCGCAACGGGTGGCATCATCTTCCCCGTTAAAACACCACAAGGGGTGCCCTCGATATTGAAGTGGCTGCACTCCCTGCATTATGCATATTGACATAACCTCGATTACTGTCAATCCTGGTTGAGCCAGCGCTTTAATCCGGTTCATCAGGTAAAGGACTTCTCCATTGTCTTCCTCCTGGGGGCTCTGTGGGCGCCAACTTCGGCATTTCTTCAGAGGAGCATTGCTGAACTCAGGAAGACCCCGCCGAACAGGGTCCGGATGGGGGACGTCCTCCATATAAAACCATTCTGAAGGCCAGTCTTCGGACGTCTTCTTTGGAGTACACGACAGGTATCCGGTTTCGGCGATGCGCCATATTTTGGCTCCGCCCACTTGATAAAGTGACCCCTTCTGTGTGCGGGGGACGAGGCAAAATAACCTTTTCCACAGCTCAAAATGAGCCTCGCAGCCCAGGAATAACTCGCAGAGGGCAACATAGCCGGCGATGTGTAATATGGAAGCAGGGGTGAAATTATGCAGTTGGAGGCTGTAAAACTCCAGGAGCCCGCGGAGGAATGGATGAATTGGAAATCCGAGTCCCCTTAATAAGTAAGGAACAAGGCATACCCGCTCCCCTGTAGAGGGGCTGGGGAAGCTCTCCTCTTGCTCCCCGCCATTGTAGGTGGCGAGCCCGGCTCGGACGGGAACCATATACGCTGGAGGGAGAAATCCCTTGGTCTGCAGTTCGACTAATCGATTGTGTGGGACAGAGCACCTCTCCCAATCACCGGGCTTAGGGCTATAGGGGCGGGAGGAGGAGTTGCGGAGGTCGGCCATGCTGGAGTGGATTTTTCCAAAGTGCGCTCCGATGGATTCTGGCTAGGGGAGGATGGCATGGATTGGATCTAAGAATCCCCATCCCTTTAATAGACAATTTATTTATCTGGCTAGGGGGGCGAATGTAAAAATGCCCTGGCTCCTCGTATTCATTCAACGCGTGGAAGATAGGCCTTATTGGGCACAGAAGCCAAGAAGTCCAACATTTATGGTGTGAGACACTACTTGACAAACATTCAAAATTTGGAGAAGAACCCGCCTTGCAATGCCGAAGACAATACTGCATGTCAGGCTTGACGTCATTGAAGCCTGGTTCGGGGGCTACTGAGGGAGTCCTGGATTAGGGGGTCTCCGAACAGCCGGACTATATCCTTTGATCGGACTGTTGGACTATGAAGATACAAGATTGAAGACTTCGTCTCGTGTCCAGATGGGACTTTTACTTGGCGTAGAAGGCAAGCTAGGCAATACGGATATGTATGTCTCCTCCTTTGTAACCGGACTTGTGTAAACCCTAGCCCCCTCCGGTGTCTATATAAACCGGAGGGTTTTAGTCCGTAGGACAAGATACAATCATACCATAGGCTAGCTTCTAGGGTTTAGCCTCTCTGATCTCGTGGTAGATCAACTCTTGTACTACTCATATTGTCAAGAATAATCCAGCAGGACGTAGGGTTTTACCTCCATCAAGAGGGCCCGAACCTGGGTAAAACATCGTGTCCCCTGCCTCCTGTTACCATCCGCCTTAGACGCACAGTTCGGGACCCCCTACCCGAGATCCGCCGGTTTTGACACCGACAGTGACCTCGTCCAAATTGCCTACTAAACAAAATCTTCCTGCTAGACAGAGTGATATATCTGTGCTCCAGACACAAGTCCAATCCCTAATGTACGTCATTTTGGAAACAAGAATAGTGGTTGACAAATGTCTTCAAGATATGAATGGTTTTTAAACTAGACTATCAGACATTCGCTTCGTTGTTCAAGAGCAATGGCGGAAAAAAAGGTGAAGATCGTGCTGCTCCATCAGATTCTATAGCCTGAAACATTAGCACTCAGGTCAAATGATCTATGCTTCTATACATCTGATGGTGCTTTTATCTACAAGGACTGTAAACTTTATGCCAACATGCCTTTTGTTGTGATACAGCATTTATGATGCTGCCAAAGGCTGCAATAATTACGACGCTATTCTTGTATAGTTTAGGTTTATCTTAGTAATGTATTCGGCCGAAAGCTTCGTAGGAGCCCAACATGCCAACATTTGTCGGGCCCATTCCAATTGGGCTAAAAATGATTATGGGCCAAAAGTTGCATGTAGCCCACTAAGATTTCATATTTTTCTGGTAGGCTTATGCCCATAGTGGGCCTTTAATAGGCCTAAACATAATTTGGGCCCTCAGTAACAATAGGTCGTTTACAGGTGTAAATATCTCGAGCCCATAAAAAACATGGGCCTTTAAAAGATCGAAAGTGAGATTAGGCCCATTTACAATGTGGATCTTTCACAGGCCGAAATTCGGACGGGCCGTAAATGCGCCGACCTAATACACGGGCCTTTAACAGGCCGGAAGTTCGGTCGGGCTAGATTATCATCATTTTTTATGGGCCGTTAATGGGCCCGATGTGATGTTGGGCCACATATGGCCCCTGGATTTCGTCCGACGTTAACAGGCCAAAAATCACAATAGGACGAAAGTGGCCCAAATCTATAGTGGGCCTCTAACACGCCGAATGTCAGACATGGCCGAATAGGACCCAAATCCTTCACGGTCGTTTATGGGCCGAAAGTTTCAATGGCATGTAAATGGGCCCAATGAAGCAGGACCTTTAACAGGCCGGAAATACATCGGGCCGTAATTTGGCCCATACACTTAGCAGACTGTTAACGGCCCAGAAGTGACCATGGGCCGCGATGATGACAAGTTTAGGACAGGCCGTTGACGGGCCGATTTCACACTAGCCGTACGGGCCTTAACTGAGAATGTTGGGCCTTTAGCTGGGCCAGCCCATTATGGCCCGCAAAATCTCGCGGGCCTTTAGCTGGGTCGGCCCATTATGATACGCAAAATCTCATGGGCCTTTTGCTGGGCTGGCCCATTATGGACCGCAAAATCTTGTGGGCCTTTAGTTGGGCCGGCCCATTTAAACTTTATGGGCCACTTTCGGGCCGGTCCACGTGTTAAATATCATAGGCGCATCTCGCCCATTGGATGAGTGACACCTGTGCCAACGCGGAGCTGGCACGTGTTTCCGTCAGTCAATCAGAATTTTACACGTGGAAAATCCCCATTGGTCCGGGCTATTAACAGGTTATCGGATCCAAAACCGGACCCAATAGCTTAACGGTATTCCGTTACGGTGGATGCCATGTGTCGGTCACCCTTGACGAAAGCACTTCTGTGATGCGCGATTTATCATCATCGAAGTGGACACTTCCGTGATGATAATTTTGGTAATGTCATGGAACACTTCTACGACAGCACAGGTATGACTATCTTCATTCTGTCATAAATTTGTCATGGATGTACATGCATGACAGAAAACGTGACCTACTGTGACAAACACGTATCATCACGGAAGTGTATTTTTTTTGTAGTGCATTTGCATTGAAGTGATCTTGTTTTCTAATGTAGTTTTCAAACTCATAAAGGCATTGGCTAGGATGCATATTGTGAGGATTGTCATTATCATTGAATTTCATAAGAGAATTTACCTCTACCACCTTAGGCAGTGGTGGTGTATTAAGCCCATGTATTTCTTCAATAGGAGGTAAATTTTTAACATCTTCAGCTTTAATACCTTTTTTCCTTCATAGATTTATTTGCCTCTTGCATATCTTCAGGACTGAGATATAATATACCCCTCTTCTTCGGAGTGGATTTAGGTGGTGGTTCAGGAATAGTCCAATCATCATAATTTTTTAATATATTATTCAATAATTCTTTAGCTTGTCCAAAAGTTCGTTCCCTGAAAACACAACCAGCACAACTATCTAGGAAATCCCTAGAAGCATCAGTTAGCCCATTATAGAAGATATCAAGTATTTCATTTTTCTTAAGAGGATGATCAGGCAAAGCATTAAGTAATTGGCAAAGCCTACCCCAAGCTTGTGGGAGACTCTCTTATTTAATTTGCACAAAGTTAAATATCTCCTGCAAGGCAGCTTGTTTCTTATGAGTAGGAAAATATTTTTCAGAGAAGTAATAAATCATATCCTGGGGACTACGCACACAACCAGGAGCAAGAGTATTGTACCAAGCTTTAGCATCACCCTTTAATGAGAAAGGAAATAACTTGAAAATAAAGTAATAGCGAGTTTTCCAATCATGAGTAAAAAGGGTGGCTATGTCATTGAACTTAGTAAGATGTGCCACAACAGTTTCAGTTTCATAACCATGGAAAGGATCATATTCAACCAAAGTAATTAACTCTGGGTCGACAGAGAATTCATAATCCTTATCATCAATAAAGATAGGCGAAGTAGAAAACTTAGGATCATATTGCATTCTAGCATTCAGAAATTTTTCTTTATACTTGCATAATAATTTCTCTAGATCATCTCTATCCTTACAAGAAAGAATATCTCTAGTTGTGTCCTCATTCATAACATAACCTTCCGGTACCTTAGGCAATTCATATCTAGGAAGGCTAGTTCTAGCAGGTGTTTCAGGAGTTTCAGTTTTAGGCTCATCATCAGATTCAACAACATCATGTTGTATTACTCTAGCAATTTGTTTATCAATAAATTCACAAAGTGGCACATCATCATTATCAACCAAGGTACTAGCATCATCATAAGCATTATCCATAACAGAAGTAGCATCATCAATAACTTGTGACATATCAGAATTAATAGCATGTGGTGTTGTTGCAAGTTCACTTATAACACAAGGTGAATCTAAAGCAAAACTGGATGGCAGTTCCTTACCTCCCCTCGTCTTAGAGGGATAAATCTTAGTCTTAGCATCCTTCAGATTCTTCATAGTGATAATATGATAATAATCCCAAGTGACTCAACAAATATAGCTATGCTCCCGGGCAACGACGCCAGATAAAGGACTTGACAACCCACAAGTATAGGAGATCGCAAAAGTTTTTGAGGGTAGAGTATTCAACCCAAATTTATAGATTCGACACAAGCATGGGAGCCAAAGAATATTTGAAGGTATTAGCAGCCGAGTTGTCAATTCAACCACACCTGGAGATTAATTATATACATCAACATGATCAGTAGCAAAGTAATATGATAGTTTTGATAATAGTAGCAGTAGCAATGGTAACAGTAACAGTGATAGCAGTAGTTTTGTAACAAGTGTAACAGTAACGATAGCAGTAGTAACTTAGCAAGAACAATATAGGATAAATTCGTAGGCATTGGATCGGTGACTTATTGGATGATATTCATCATGAGACAGTTATAACCTAGGGTGATACGGCACTAGCTCCAGTTCATCAATATAATGTAGGCATGTATTCCATAAATAGTCATACGTGCTTATGGAAAGAACTTGCATGACATCTTTTGTCCTACCCTCCCGTGGCAGCGGGGTCCTATTGGAAACTAAGGGATATTAAGGCCTCCTTTTAATACAGAACCAGAACAAAACATTAACACATGGTGAATACATGAACTCCTCAAACTATGGTCATCACCGGGAGTGGTCCCGACTATTGTCACTGTGGGGTTGCTGGATCATAACACGTAGTAGGTGACTATAACTTGCAAGATCGGATCTAGAACATGGATAAAATGGTGATAACATAAACGGTTCAGATCTGAAATCATGGCACCCGGGCCCAAAGTGACAAGCATTAAGCATGGCAAAGTCATAGCAACATCAATCTAAGTGACAAGCATTAAGCATGGCAAAGTCATAGCAACATCAATCTTAGAACATAGTGGATACTAGTGATCAAGCCCTAAAAAAACAAACTCAATTACATGATGAATCTCATCCAACTCCTCCCCGACCAGCGAGCCTACAAAGAAATTACTCACTCCCGATGGTGAGCATCATGGAATTGGCGATGGAGAAGGGTTGGTGATGACGAAGAACGAAGTTCCCCCTCTCCGGAGCCCCAAACAGACTCCAGATCTGGCCTCCCAATGAAGAATAGGAAGTGACGGCGGCTTTGTCTCGTGGATTATGATAATTATTTCTCCCTGATTCTTTTCTAGAAAAATAGGATTTTATAGCGTCGGTTTTAGGGTCTGCGGGGCCACCAGGTGGGGACAACCCACCTGGGCGCGCCAGGAGAGGGGAGCGTGCCCTCGTGGGTTGTTCCCACCCAGGTGCCCCTCTCCGGTAGGTCTTGTCTCCAGAAATTCTTGTTTATTGTATAAAATTCCTCGCAAATTTTGTTCCACTCCGAGAACTTTTATTTCTGCACAAAAACAACACCATGGTAGTTCTGTTGAAAACATCGTCAGTCCGGGGTTATTTTCATTCAAATCATGCAAATTAGAGTCCAAAGCAAGAGGAAAAGCGTTAGGAAAAGTAGATACGTTGGAGACGTATCAACCCTCCCCGTCCGCGAGGCGGCGCATTTTCGTGCGAGTGCGTGCGGCGTCCTCTTGTGATAGCCTTCGACCCAGTATCGGTTGGCTCCCGCAACATCCTCGCTCTCCGCTGTCCGCCGCAGCAAGCGATCTGGTCATTCGCGGCTCCAGCGGTGGGTGAAGCATGTGGTGGCTCATCAGTCGACTACCCCACAAATCGCGGCGATTGAGCCTGATGAATCCCTCTACGGGTTGTTTGATCTGCCGACGGGCCATTAGGCTATGCTTTCCGAGTGTGAGAGCAACGATCCCGCGGCGGAAGTCCTCATGGTCGACTCCCAGCGCAGTC
>NC_053022.1:114575481-114598676 GCF_003073215.2 Triticum urartu
TATAATGCTGGTGGTCTTCTCACTGCAATTCACAGTCAACATGCTGCTAATTTTGAGTTTTGCTTCTTTTGTTCTTACATGTAATTCCTTTGTTCCATCTTTGTTATATGCCAGTGCTGATGTCTTGAAGGTGAGCTTGCTTAATAAGCTCGTGGTCGAATAAGAAAATGTTATTTGATGTTGTTTTCACATCTCTCTGAAAGTTCTCATTGGTATGTAGAGAAACAACTACTAAGCCATACTAAATGTGGAGCCTCTGTTTCATCTGTGTTTGTATCCATGAATATCTTGAATTGGTTTTACTTTGATGGTTTATTGTTTGTTCAAATATAGGCTGTCTGCCAGTTTTATTTTTCTTCGTTGTCAAATAGGATAGGCATATGTAATTCTATTTGCTCCGCACTATTTAAATCCTCATTGAAATACAATTTAATCTAAAAATCTCGTTGTTTTCATCCAATTAATAACAACTTCGGGGGAAATCTTCATGACAGACGACCAGAAACAATAGCTCATTTATTATTAGGGAAAGATAAACAGAAAACAAGAGCACATCAATTGGAAGCGCATCGCGCTCCTCGGCCTCCGCAACGACTCTCGGCCGCCATACCTCCTGGCCAAGATCCGCCGTCACCAAGGTCCCCCCGCGGCGCTACCTCTGACTCCCGCGCCGGCGCCCCGAGAAGACAGCCTCCCGTTGCCTCACGACCGTGCTCCGTCTATCCTCGCACTCTCCGTCATGCGCCACCACACCAGAGACGACCACCGCGCCGCCCACTTGACGAGACTCCCCCGCGCGAAGAAATCCCGTCAGGGCATGCCACCACCGCCGGCGCCGACGGTGGTCAGGGATTAGGGGGAGGAGGGGTGCTCGGGGCGGCTAGGGTTTCTCCTTCGGAGCCGCCCGCACAAGCGACCTGGGAGGGAAAGGGGATGGAGGATCTTTCCCATCACTATTCACACGTACATCAACCGTGTTTGAAAAACAAACTCAAAAAAGGACCGTGCTTGTGCTTGTAAAAAGAAAAGAAAAAACAGTCTCCCGCAACAACAGTATTCTAATTTCTGACCAACCCGGCGAGACCTTACCACTAGCGCCCACCGTGTCTCCGCCGTCGCGGCCGACCGGCCGAACGTATATTCCCGTCGCCGTTCTCCCCCGAGACTGCCGTCAAACCGGTCAGAGCCGCTGTACTGCCACCACCGCTAGTTTCTGACCTGACCCCGGCCGCTTCCGCCCGCGGCATGCGAGGGAAGAGGAAACACATGGGAGTAGTATGGGGCACGCCACGACGACGACGCCGAGGATTCCGAGGAATGGCGCGTTAATAAGTTGCTTCTCACGAGTCACGATCCCAAGAACCCAACTCACCTGCTCCCTCCTCTTCCTCTCCTCGTGTGATCAAGCTGCGATTCTGTGCTGTGCGTTGCGTGCTGTGCCAATGGCGGTCATGAGCGAGCTCGTCGGCACCATCGGGACGGGGACGGGCTGCTCGTGGTCGGACCTACCGGGCAACCTCCTCGAGTCCGTCCTCGCCCGCCTCCCCGTGCCGGACCGATTCCGCTTCCCCGCCGCGTGCACTGCGTGGTGGTCGGCCGCCAGCGCCGTGCAGCCCCGTGCCGTGCATGTGCCGTCCCCGTGGCTCATGCTCCCCTTCGACCCGACCGTGCGCCGGAGGCGCGGTGGTGGCACGTCCTCGGAGGGGGCGCGGTTCTTGAGCCTCTCCGACGGCAGAGCGTACAGCATCCCGCAGCCAGCCCCGGCCATATCAGACCGCCTCTGCGTCGGCTCGTCGCCCGACGGGTGGCTCGTCACCGCCGACGCCGCCTCCGAGCTGCACCTCCTCAACCCGCTCACCGGTGCGCAGGTTCCGCTCCCGCCGCCCGACACGCTCCCCTTCGTCCACGCCAGCCGCGACGCGGACGGCCGCGTCGTGACCTACAGCCTCCGGTGCTGCTTCGCCGACGATGACGCCGACGAGGCTGCGACCGTGCTCGTCCCGCCGGAGTCCTTCGCGCCGGACAGGCTCCGGTACGAGCTCTACGAGAAGGCCATCCTCGTGTCCGCGCCGCGGGAGGGGCATACCGCCGCGCCGGGATCGGGCGGCTACGCCGTCATGCTCATCTGCCAGCCTCTGTCCCGCATCGCCATCGCCCGAGCCGGCGACACGAGGTGGACGCTGCTCGACACGCCCTCGCGCCGCTGGGCGGACGCCATGCGTGCCTCCTCCACGGCTAGCGCCGGCGGGCGGCAACTGGTGTACGCGATGGACTCCGCAGGGCGCGTTGAGGCATGGGACATGGACGTCACGGCGGACACGACGCCGACCCGGAAGGCCATCGCGCCGCCGTGCTGCTGCTGCTCGCGGCGCGCGTGCTCCATGTCGGCGGCTTGCAGTAGATACCTCGTGGAGCTCTCGCCGGGGCGCCTACTCCAGGTCCACCGGCTCAGGGACGCAGCGAACGCGCGGAGGTGGGAGCCCCGGCCGGAGCAGGTCGAGTACACGACCGTCGCGGCCGAGTTCTTCGAGCTGATCGGTGGTCGGTGGGCGCCGGTGGACAGCTGGAACGGCCGCGCCGGCATCCTGGCCGGGCGCGCGCTGTTCTTGGGGAAGAACACGTCGCTGTGCATCCCGGTGGACGACTGCCCCGAGCTGAGGGGCAACTGCGTCTACTTCACCGATGACGGGCCGTGGTCGCACGAAAGGTGCCGCGAGGTGGCGCCGGACGTCGGCGTGCTCGACCTCGCCGACGGCAGCTACAGGCCGCCGCGAGGCGCGGCGCGGGACCTGCTCTGGAAGTGGCCGCCCCCAGTCTGGGTCTTCCCGTCGTGCGCCGACTGAATTGATCCGTCTGACTAGTGCTGGCAGGGCCAAGAGAGTGTTCGCCCCTATCAGCACAGAGCATTTCAAATGAAATGTTCGTGTATAGAATTTTGAAATTTTAGCAGCATTTAACATACAAAGAAGTTATGCTAACCCAAGAAGGATAAAAGATCATGTTTTTTATGAGATGATAAAAGATCATCTATCTATCTACTACCCCATAAAAAAAAGAGAGGGCGGAGAACCAAACAATCAGACCCGTCCATCAACAAAATCTGATGGCCCTTAATCCTTCGATGTTTAACGCAACAAACCACGCAATTAAGCCTGACCGCTAAAAAAATGTTCGCACGACCTCTCGCCACACCCCCACGACCTCACGCCTCACGCCGTTCCTCCCGCACGATCTCGCGTCTCTGCGCTGTTCCTCCCACAGCCGGGCGCGGGCCGTAGGTCGCCGAGCCACCCTTCGCCGCGGCCCGCAGGTCCCCCAGCCGTCGCCGGAGCCACCTTTCGCCGTGGCCCGCAGGTCCCCCAGCCGCCGCCCCGGAGCCTCCCTTCGCCGCAGGTCCCCCAGCCGCCGCCCCGGAGCCTCCCTTCGCCGCAGGTCACCGCCACCTTCGCCGCCCTTCACCGCAGGTCTCCTCCCTGTTGTCCGCCCTGCCCTCCACCGCTCTTATCTCCTCAACAACGTGCATGGGTTGGTGTCGCACTCACCACGGAGAAGATCGCCAAGTACTTTGTATACATCCGATGTAAACCATCACCGTGCTGCGCCAAGAAGTGCCGCTGCGGCTTGGGTTCGCTAGCCATCGCGTGGAGTCGCCCTGGTCGCCGTCTCGACTCACCTCCATCACCACCACGAGTCATCTTTGTCGCAGTTGCCAGGAATCCCATCACCGGCAAGGTATCTGTTCTCCGGTCCTCCCGCCCTGCTTGCTACGTGTGTGTGTGTGTGTCTTGTGTGGGTGCTTGATGTCGCTGGGTGCTTGCCGCTGATGGCGTGCTGCTGCTTTGCGCTTGTATCTTGTAATATGCTGCTATGCTTTGTTGTATACCGACGTTCTTTCTTGCTGCTAATGACCTGATGATGTTGTTGCTGTGTTGGCCAGGGTGTGAGTCCAGTGACACACAACATTCAATTATGAGGATCATGGAAATTATGATCATTCATTCATTGATGATATGAAAAGAGGCATGAAGGCAACATGTTCTATCAAGAAGTTTCTTTGCAAAGTAGATAAGCTTTATTTTGAGCCTCCACCAATTTATTGTTGTCCTTGTGTTGCTCGGACAAAATGAAATGCATCATACTATACTGCTGCTGCTACTGAGATTTGCCACAATTTCTGTATCATGTGTTACAATGAGACTCGCAGTTGCAGATTCAGGTGGAAAGGTAATCAATTTCCTAAGGCGAACCTTCATAATTGAATTATGTAAACTTTTTTTGTTCGTGCTAATTTGTTCTAATTGATTAGCTCTAAGGTGGGTTATGTGTGACAAATGTGAACACTGGAAGCATTAGATTTGTGCCCTTTTTAATTTCAAAAGGGGTGATTCTAAAGAAGCAAAATGTACTTGCCCTAAAGTGTTGTTCTTGGGACTAAAGATCTGCCAAGGGTCGTGCTTAGCAATCATATACAAGAACAACTCTTTAAACGGTTCAGAGAAGAGAGACACGAACATGCCATTCATGATGGGAAAAGCTTTGATGAGGTTAGTGCCGCCTCATCAATTCACAGAATCTTACGTTTATGGATCCTATGTTTTTTTTCTTGGTTATGTCTTGGTTCCTCTTTCCTGAATATGAAATTTGTAGCTTGTGTACTTCTTAGAAACGGAGGTGTGCTGCTCCATCTGCTTATTTTTATTCTGTTTGAAGAATTGATAGTATTTAAATGTTTGTTTTGCTAGATCCTTGTTTCATGCACGTGCACCTTTTTTCGAACCAGGAGCTTTTCATTGCTGAATAAGTACATAGTTATAGTCATACTAAATGCTGAAAATGAAGCTAGGATTCATATTTATCCCGGCACACCTTTGCCACTCAGGCAAAGCATTTTTTGCGCGCAGGTCAGCAGCAACTTTCTGTATTCATGAGATCCCATCTTGGGGCCTGTTCCGAAGCTTCGTCGGAGGGGGCATCGATCACGGAGGGCTTCTACATCATCATCCAAGCCCTTCCGATGAAGTGTGAGTAGTTTACTTCAGACCTACGGGTCCATAGTTAGTAGCTAGATGGCTTCTTCTCTCTTTTTGGATCTCAATACAATGTTCTCCCCCTCTCTCGTGGAGATCTATTCGATGTAATCTTCTTTTTGCGGTGTGTTTTTTGAGACCGATGAATTGTGGGTTTATGATCCCGTCTATCTATGAATAATATTTAAATCTTATCTGAATTCTTTTGTGTATGATTGGTTATCTTTTCAAGTCTCTTCGAATTATCCGTTTGGTTTGGCCAACTAGATTGGTAGTTCTTTCCATGGGAGAAGTGCTTAGCTTTGGGTTCGATCTTGCGGTGTTCTTTCCCAGTGACAGAAGGGGCAGCAAGACACGTATTGTATCGTTGCCATCGAGGATAACAAGATGGGGTTTATTTCATATTGCATGAATTTATCTCTCTACATCATGTCATCTTGCTTAAGGCGTTACTCTGTTTTTAACTTAATACTGTAGATGCATGCTGGATAGCGGTCGATGAGTGGAGTAATAGTAGTAGATGCAGGCAGGAGTCGGTCTACTTGTCTCGGACGTGATGCCTATATACATGATCATACCTAGATATTCTCATAACTATGCTCAATTCTGTCAATTGCTCAACAGTAATTTGTTCACCCACCGTAGAATACTTATGCTCTTGAGAGAAGCCACTAGTGAAACCTATGGCCCCCGGATCTCTTTCTCATCATATCAATCTCCATCACTTTATTATTGCTTTGATTTTTTCACTTTGCCTTTTACTTTTCACTTTGCATCTCTATACCAAAAATATTATTTATCATCTCTATCAGATCTCACTTTCGTAAGTGACCGTGAAGGTATTGACAACCCCTAAGCACGTTGGTTGCGTTGAGCTATTGTTTTTGTGTAGGTATGAGGGACTCGTGCGTAGCATCCTACTGGATTGATACCTTGGTTCTCAAAAACTGAGGGAAATACTTACGCTACTTTGCTGCATCATCCTCTCCTCTTCGGGGAAATCCAACGCAGTGCTCAAGAGGTAGCAAGAAGAATTTCTGGCGCCGTTGCCGGGGAGTCTGCGCAAAAGTCAACATACCAAGTATCCATCACAATCCCTATCTTCCGCATTACATTATTTGCCATTTGCCTCTCGTTTTCCTCTCCCCCACTTCACCCTTGCCGTTTTATTCGCCCCCCCCTCTCTCTCTATCCTCCCTCTCTATTTGCCTCTTTTGGCCGTTTGCCTTTTCTTTGCTCGTGTGTCGGTTTGCTAGCTTGTCGTTATGTCAAGTCCTTTACCTTCTGCCTCTATGTCTGAAATTGGGGAAGTTATTGTCGATATGGACAATAATATCATGAGAAATTCTGATGCTCCTGCTAAAGAACCTACCATCCTTCATACAAAAAAATTCCGTGTTGGTAGTGGTAATATTATTGGAAAATGAGTTATTCAAGATTTCTTTACTTGTGCCGGTGCTTTACCTTCTATGAGAAGTTCTATCCTTCATAGAATTAGTAGTCTTGCAGACGCTATTGCCATGCTTGTACTTGAACTTGAAAGACAATTCATGCACATACATCCTTCCATACAAAGGATTTTTCTGGAATTTTCTAATATTGAGCATTCTTCTGTTAAGCATGCCGCTACTATCTTTTTGGCTCATGAGTTTAGATTCATAATAAAAGAAGCCAAAGAAATCTTTGCACATTATAGGGTGGACGCTTGCCGCCCTCCCATAGAGGCTATCCTCTTTGTGAAGAAATAATGCGTTTTCAATCTCTAGACTATGTTGCTTTCAATGAAAATCTTAGAAAAAGGGTTCCTACCAATGTTTTAGTTGATAGAATTTCTGAACTTAATGATGATTTGGCTATTCGAAATAATGAACTAGGATATTCTCTTGAATATAGGCTCACAAAGTTCTGTCAAAAGAATGCTTATAATGATGAATTGGTTGTGCATTATGAAGGACCAAAGGAGGAACCTATACCTCCCAAGGTTGATCTTGGGGACTTTTGTCCCGTTAAATTTAGCCCTTTTGATTACTTTTGCTTGCCTCAAAGAAAACTTGCTGCCGAACGTAGAGAATATGAAATGAGTTTTAATAATCTATCTTACTATTATGGCAATACCTAGATCTATTCTTGCTTGTTATGCCTAGCTAGGGGCGTTAAACGATAGCGCTTGTTGGGAGGCAACCCAATTTTATTTTTATTCCTTGCTTTTTGCTCCTGTTTAGTAATAAATAATTATTTAGCCTCTTTTTGGTTGTGTTTTTGTGTTTAATTAGTGTTTGTGCCAAGTAGAACCGTTGGGAAGACTTGGGGAAAGTCTTGTTGAACTTGCTGTAAAAAACAGAAACTTTAGCGCTCACGAGAACTGCTGTCATTTTTATTTGGAGAGTGCTATTTAGTTAATTATTTTTGCAGATGATTAATAGATAAATTCCTCACGTCCAGCAATTTATTTTAGAATTTTTGGGGTTCCAGATCTTGCGCTAGCTACAGATTACTACAGACTGTTCTGTTTTTGACAGATTCTGTTTTTCGTGTGTTGTTTGCTTATTTTGATGAATCTATGGCTAGTAAAATAGTTTATAAACCATAGAGAAGTTGGAATACAGTAGGTATAACACCAATATAAATAAAGAATGAGTTCATTACAGTACCTTGAAGTGGTCTTTTGTTTTCTTTCGCTAACGGAGCTCACGAGATTTTCTACTTTAAGTTTTGTGTTGTGAAGTTTTCAAGTTTTGGGTAAAGATTTGATGGATTATGGAACAAGGAGTGGCAAGAGCCTAAGCTTGGGGATGCCCATGGCACCCCCAAGATAATCTAAGGACACCTAAAAGCCAAAGCTTGGGGATGCCCCGGAAGGCATCCCCTCTTTCGTCTACTTCTATCGGTAACTTTACTTGGAGCTATATTTTTATTCACCACATGATATGTGTTTTGCTTGGAGCGTCTTTTATGATTTGAGTCTTTGCTTTTAGTTTACCACAATCATCCTTGCTGTACACACCTTTTGAGAGAGCCATACATAATTTGGAATTTGATAGAATACTCTATGTGCTTCACTTATATCTTTTGAGTTATATAATTTTGCTCTAGTGCTTCACTTATATCTTTTAGAGCACGGTGGTGGATTTGTTTTATAGAAACTATTGATCTCTCATGCTTCACTTAGATTATTTTGAGAGTCTTAATAGCATGGTAATTTGCTTAATAATAATATGCTTGGTATTCAAGATTTGTAAAACTTTCTTTTGAGTGCGTTGAATACTAAGAAAAAAAATTTGATGCTTGATAATTGTTTTGAGATATGAGGATGGTGATATTAGAGTCATGCTAGTTGAGTAGTTGTGAATTTGAGAATGCTTGTGTTAAAGTTTGTGATTCCCGTAGCATGCACGTATGGTGAACCGTTATGTGATGAAGTCGGAGCATGATTTATTTATTGATTGTCTTCCTTATGAGTGGCGGTCGGGGACGAGCGATGGTCTTTTCCTACCAATCTATCCCCCTAGGAGCATGCGCGTAATACTTTGCTTTGATAACTTCTAGATTTTTGCAATAAGTATATGAGTTCTTTATGACTAATGTTGAGTCCATGGATTATACGCACTTTCCTTCCTTCCACCATTGCTAGCCTCTCTAATACCGCGCACTTTTCGCCGGTATCATACACCCACCAAATACCTTCCTACTACCTACCTATCATGGCATTTCCATAGCCATTCCGAGATATATTGCCATGCAACTTTCCACCGTTCCGTTCATTTATGACACGCTCCATCATTGTCATATTGCTAGCATGATCATGTAGTTGACATCGTATTTGTGGCAAAGCCACCGTTCATAATTCTTTCATACATGCCATTCTTGATTCATTGCATATCCGTACACCGCCGGAGGCATTCATATAGAGTAATATTTTGTTCTAAGTATTGAGTTGTAATTGTTGAGTTGTAAGAAAAATAAACTCTCGCTTCTTCATGGCCATAGCTCATGCTGAAACATGGGCAGTACGAAAAGCCTGCTGAAACTGGTCCCATGTGACAGTGTCGATAGGGAAAGTGGCTGTGAAATTTTCCCACCATGATGCCGCAGGTCCTTCAAGATGATGTGCGGCAAACTTCACCTTTTCCGCATCTGTGCATCCTGCTATGGTCAACTCCCTTGCTGTCTTACGGAGCCAATCATCTGCTACTATCGGCTCGGTGCTACTAGAAAACACCGGCGGATTCAGCCTAAGAAAACGGGCTAAGTGATCAATAGGTGGTGGTGGTGGTGGTGGGTTGTTGTTGTTGTTGTTCCCCTAATTCTGATTCTGAACTAGCAACTTCATCAATGTGTTCTGCTGCTGGATCAACTGGGTGAGCTCCGGTGGGAAGGTAAATCCGGGGTCACGTCTCGCAGGCATCTGAGGGTTTAGAAAAGATGAGATTTAAGAATAGAGGGGTCTAAGGAGAAAACACTACCCATATGCACATGAGGCAAAATCAAACAATTCACTTCATTCAATCAAACAAGGGCATACAATCGATCTAACTATCGCAAAAGTGCTCGGACTACTATATTTACATGGTGGACTACTACTACTGATGGGGTGGTCTACTAGAAATATTCTTCGGTTGCAGACTCCATGATATCTGCTCCAGCTTCATCAACATAGTCATCATCGCTATCATCTGGATCCGAGTCAGTGTCGTCGATGATGATGTAGTCTTCTGGGCGAATCTCCTTGGGTTCTTCGTCTTCCTCTACTGGTGTAGGGCCTCCCATAAATATTCCAATCTTCTTGATCAGATCGTCATTCTTCTCCACTAATACTTCGATTTCCTCTTCATAATCTTCACGTGTAGCCTTGAGTTCTTCCTCCAATTCCTTGATTCTTGTCCTTGCTTTCTTCAGATCTATCATGTCGGCGCATATCTGGTTCTCCTGACATCGAATGTGCTGGTTTAACTCCTAGATAAAAGCTGCAACTGATCTATCCTTCCTGGTACTGATCATCTCCCAGTGCTCATCTCGGCGCCCACAAATTTGGTAGATAGTATCCTTGAGATCATTGCGGTAAACTTCTCCAATGCGTCCCATGGCGATGTGAGCTGCCATGCTCTTTCCTAGACTCTAGGTTGGTGCATCAAAAGAAAACTCTATGGGCTCAGTGACTGGCATGAACGTCCTTCCTGGAACTTGAACTTGAATCATCCAGCGCTCTTCTTCAGGTAGAGTGCCGTTGTAAGTTCCGGTGAAGCTTGGTACTCCTATGTTCAGGTATCTAGTGACTTCCTTCAAGTGACGTCCAAAGGGTGTATCTTCATCCGGTTGCGTGAATTTGTTCTTTGCATCCGCCATCCTAAAAGAGTAGAAAAGATGAGAAGTCAGAATGAGAAGAGAGTAGTGATCTAGGTCTTTAGCTTAGTGGTCGTGCCCTACAGTCAGCGTGTGCTCTGATACCATCTTGTAGCGACCAGACCTCAAACGGCCCAATCTCTGTGCTCAGGTGTCATCCCTGGATCAGTAATGCTGACACCACACAGTACTTGAAGGATTTATAACAGAGTAGCAATCACACACTTATTACATCGAGTGTCTCAAAAGAGAACTTATTACAATAAATATGGCTTAAGGCCATCTAATAACGATAAAAGCGGAAGGCTTGGAAGATAAGTGAGTCCATCAACTCCAACGGCATCACTGAGTATAGAACCATGACCTAAAAGCACCTTAATCATCGTCTGAAAAGTCTGCAACATTAACGTTGCAGCCCGAAACGGGTCAGCACATGGAATATGCTGGCAATGTAACACGAAGAGAGAAATGGAATGAAATAGGCTATACTATATGCATATTTGGCTGGTGGAAAGCTCTATGGTTACAGTTTTGCATAAAGCCAATTTTTCCCTGCTGCAAAGGAATAAATTTTATTTAACTATCATGGTAGTTGTTAAACATTGAGAATGGTTGACAGCATTCTCAATCCCAATTAAGCATCATCATTAAACAAAACCCAACAAAATTAATTAGAGTAACATGATGAGATTCACATGATAATCCAAGTACTAGATACTCAAGATGTCCATAACCGGGGACACGGCTAACCATGATTAGTTTATACACTCTACAGAGGTTTGCGCACTTTTCCCCACAAGACTCGATCGCCTCCGTTTGATTTCTCGCACTATAGTAATGTTTGAGAAACGGATGACCGAGACATAGTCTTTCAGAAGCGCTAGCACCTTACGATCGGGTAGACCGTTACACCTACTTTCCCCTACATCTGCTAGTCTACCACTGTAAGAGTTCGCACGACTTACTCAACTATGCTAGAGCCCATAGTAGCTTGTGGCTACACACGGGAGTTTCTAGCTTGAATAATCTCATGATCCCTTTGAGCCTGGGTGGCGGTCCAAAAGAAAAACAGGCAATCGCTAGAATACCCAGGTGCCTCAATCCACCCAGATGTGTATTTAAGTTGCCACCTTAGATAAACCTTTAATTTAACAATCTCACATCTGTCATGGATTTCACTCACCCAATCCACGTCTACTAGCATAGCTTGGCATAATGAGCAAATGTAGAAGTAACTCCCAAAGGTTTGATAATAAACAGGTAATAGGCACTACCTCAACTACTTCCCAAACCCACAATTTAATTAGATCCTAATCATGCAATGTGTGAGGGTTGATCTAATGCAATAAAAACTGGGTAGCAGGAGGTATGATCAAAGTGTTACTTGCCTTACTGATGATCCGGGAAACCTAGCGATTCGAAGTAGCAAGCGGCGCACTCCGGGTACTCTATCGCAAGCAAACAAGCGTACAATAAGTACTCATCTAATGCACAGGTAAAACTCGAATAAGAGATCTAACCAGAAAGTTCAACTTAAGAACTCCGGTTGGCAAAAGAATCAAATCGAACGAAGCAACAAAAGACAAACGACAAAAGAAACAGGCTCCATTTACTATTCTGGATCTAGGGCAATTTTCACAGTGGCAAAAACTTGTTTGAGTTTGTTAACGGAAAGAGGGTTTCGAGACGAAACTCTAGGCGCTTGAATCGCCTGATTCCGATAAACGAGCGAAAAGTTAGACTAGAAAGAAAAACGGATCAGGAATCGCGATCAGAAAAATCGTGGATTTAATCCGAGAAAAAGAAAAACGACGAACAGATTAACGAACGAACGTTCATTAACTGGATCTAATCGAAGAACGTGTTTGTTAAAACGAACGAACGGGCGAACGCTCGCTAATTAAATAAACCGGAAAACTGATCTATTTAAAAAAACGAAACTAAAAAAACCGAACAAAACCGACGGAAAACCAATCGATTTTTCGAGAAAAACCGGCGGCGCGAGGTCTACCTCCGGCGACTCCGGCGAACGGTGGCTGCGGCGACTCCGGCGATCGTCGTCGGCGGCGGGGCAGCGGGGCGGGGCGAGGCAGGGCGACGGCGGCGCGGGGCGAAGCGGCGGTGCAACGCGGCGGCGGTGGTGGGGCAGAGGTGGCGACGGCGGGGCTAGGGTTAGGGTTTGGGGGCGGGGGCGTAGCTTGGGATGTTGGGCCTCGGGCGGCGGTTGTTTGAATGCCCGGCCAGGCGGAGTCCTGGCCGGTTACGGCCCAAAGTCGGTTCGGACCTCTTTTTTTTAAAAATAATTACGCTCAGAAAAAAACAAAAGGAATACTAAATGGACTCCAAAAATCCCGAAATAAATTTTCCCCAGCTTCTAAAATCAAGCCACACAGGATGAACATTTATTTGGGGCCTAAATGCAATTTTGAAAAACACGCATTTTTCCTAAATTCAAATAAAATAGCAAATAAAACCAAAATAAAATCTTATTTGATTTTTTATTAAATCCTCAATATTTCTGTATTTTGGGAAAGTCATTTTATTCCCTCTCTCATATTTTGATAATAGAAATAATTAAAGATAAAATAAATAAAATCAAATGATCCTATTTTCAAAATTTGAGAAAACTCAAATATGAAAATAACGAAATCCCCAACTCTCTCCGAGGGTCCTTGAGTTGCGTAGAATTTTCTAGGATCAACCAAAATGCAATAAAATATGATATGCAATGATGATCTAGTGTATAACATTCGAAATTGAAAATTTGGGATGTTACAAACCTACCTCCCTTAAGATGAATCTCGCCCTCGAGATTCGGGTTGGCTGGAAAGGTGAGGGTGATCCTTCAGCAATTCTTCCGCTCGCTCCCAGGTGGCTTCATCCTCCGTGTGGTGGCTCCACTGGACTTTGCAAAACTTGATAACCTTGCTGCGGGTGACTCGACTGGCATACTCTAGAATCTTGACTGGTTTCTCCTCATAGGTCAAAACACTGTCCAACTGAATTGCTTCCAGTGGCACTGTATCTCTCAGTGGTATATCAGCCATCTCTGCGTGGCACTTCTTCAACTGGGAAACATGGAACACATCGTGAACTCCTGACAATCCTTCGGGCAATTCCAACTTATAGGCTACTTCTCCCATACGCTCCAAAACTTTGTATGGGCCTACAAAATGTGGCGCTAACTTTCCCTTAACTCCAAAGCGCTTAACTCCTCGAAGTAGAGATACTCGAAGATAAACTCGGTCTCCGACTTCGTAAACTGTCTCCTTGCATTTAGAATCTGCATAGCTCTTCTGCCTAGACTGGGCTACTTTGAGCCTATCGCGGATCAATTTCACTTTCTGTTTAGACTCCTTAATCAGATCTGGTCCGAACAACTGGCGGTCTCCAACTTCATCCCACGACAATGGGGTCCTGCACCTCCTTTCGTACAAGGCTTCGAAAGGGGCCATCTTCAAACTGGATTGATAACTGTTGTTGTCAGAGAACTCTGCATATGGCAAATTCTCGTCCCAACTAGATCCATAATCCAGCGCACAATCTCTCAGCATATCCTCCAAAATCTGATTGACTCTCTCGGTCTGTCCATCTGTCTGCGGGTGGAAAGTTGTACTAAATTCCAGTCTGGTACCCAAAGTTTCATGCAACCGATTCCAGAACTTTGAGGTAAATTGGGTTCCTCTATCGGATACAATGCTCCTTGGAACTCCATGCAGACATACGATTCTGGTCATGTATATCTTTGCCAACTTTGCACTGGTATAGGTAGTCTTCACTGGAATGAAATGAGGTACCTTTGTCAAACGATCGACTACAACCCATACCGAGTCATAGCCTGAACGTGTTCTGGGCAATCCTGTAATAAAATCCATGCCTAACTTATCCCACTTCCATTCGGGTATCGGCAATGGCTGTAGCAATCCTGCTAGCTTCTGATGCTCTCCCTATACTCTCTGACATACATCACAAACTGCTACATACTCCGCAATATCCTTCTTCATTCCGGTCCACCAGAAAGTGTCCTTCAAATCCAAATACATCTTGGTATTTCCTGGGTGAATTGAGTACGAACGAATCATGGGCCTCTTGCAGAATTAACTTCCTGATCTCCGGGTCATTAGGCACATAAACACGGTCTTCAAACCATAAGGTATCGTGCTCATCTTCACGAAATCCCTTAGCTTTTCCTTTGCTCATTTTCTCCTATATAGAGGCAATCTCCTTGTCGGTCTTTTGAGCTTCTTTGATCTTATCCATCAAGGTAGACTGAATCTCCAATGCTGCTACATATCCTCTCGGAACTATCTCCAAACATAGCTCACGAAGATTCTCGGCTAACTCCCTTGGTAAATCTCCCGTCATTAAGGTGTTGACATGACTTTTATGGCTCAGCGCGTCAGCTACTACGTTAGCCTTTCCGGGGTGATAATGCAATCTCATATCATAATCCTTGATGAGCTCCAACCATCTCCTTTGCCTGAGATTCAACTCCTTCTGCGTGAAAATATACTTCAACCTCTTGTGATCCGTATATACCTCACAATGGTTTCCAATGAGAAAGTGTCTCCAGGTTTTCAATGCATGCACTACGGCTGCTAACTCCAAATCATGCGTAGCATAATTTAACTCATGAGGCTTAAGCTATCGCGAGGCATATGAAACAACTCTTCCTTCCTGCATAAGCACTGCTCCAAGTCCTCGACGTGAAGCGTCGCAATACACCTCATAATCCTTGGTCTGATCTGGCAAAATCAACACAGGTGATGTAACCAAATGTTTCTTTAACTCCTGGAAACTAGTCTCACATTCCTCAGTCCATATGAACTTGGTATCCTTCTTCAACAACTCCGTCATAGGCTTTGCAATCTTCGAGAAATTCTCAATAAACCTCCGGTAGTATCCTGCAAGTCCAAGAAAACTCCGGATCTCTCCAACTGTTGTTGGTGCTTCCCATTTTGTCACGGTGTCAACCTTGGTGGGATCTACTGCTATACCTTCTCCAGATATAACGTGTCTGAGAAATCCAACTTCTTTCAACCAAAACTCGCATTTGCTAAACTTGGCATATAACTGATGTTCTCTTAGCTAACCAAGTACCAAACGCAAATGCTCCTTATGCTCCTCTTCATTTTTCGAGTAAACCAGGATATCATCAATGAACACTACGACGAACTTATCCAAAAATTCCATAAACACTTTGTTCATCATGTTCATAAAATATGCAGGTGCGTTAGTCATACCAAATGACATAATGGTATGTTCGTACAGCCCATACCTGGTGGTAAAAGCCGTCTTAGGTATATCCTGTTCTCGAATCTTCAACTGGTGGTATCCTGATTGCAGATCGATCTTGGAAAATACCTTAGCTCCTTGCAATCGATCAAACAGATCATTGATCATCGGTAGTGGGTACTTGTTCTTGATGGTTACTTCATTCAATCCTCGATAATCAACAACCATCCTTAACGATCCATCCTTCTTCTCCACTAGAAGTACTGGCGATCCCCAAGGTGAAGAACTTGGGCGGATATATCCCTTATCTAGTAACTCCTTAATCTGCTTCTTAATCTCCACCAAATCCTTTGCGGGCATCCTATATGGTCTCTTTGATATTGGCCCTGTGCCGGGCAAAAGCTCAATCAAAAACTCAATATCTCTATCCGGTGGCATGCCTGGCAACTCTTCTGGAAATACATCAGGGAAATCCTTCACTACTGGTACTTCCTCCTGCACAACTCCTATTAGACAATTTACTTGAGTCCTCTTCGGCACATGCCGGGATACATACTTGATCCTTCTCCCTTCTGGGGTGGTAAGCAAGATCGACTTACTGGCGCAATTGATGTTTCCTCCATACATCGACAGCCAATCCATCCCCAGAATTACACCCAATCCTTGTGATTCCCAAATGATTAAATCCGAGGGAAACACATGCCTACCTATACTCAATGGCACTTGAAAACATCCTTGGCTAGCCATATACTCCGCTCCTGGTGAGCTTACTAACATAGGTGTTCTAAGAACCTTGGTGGGCAGGTTATACTTATCCACAAATCCCCTTGATATGTATGAATGAGATGCACCAGTATCAAAAAGAACGAGTGCAGTAAATGACTTAACCAAAAACTTACTGATTACTGCATCCGTCTGCTCTTCAACCTCCTCCACATTTACGTGGTTCACCTGTCCCCTATTGAAAGGGTTCGGCTTCTTCCGAGAGCTTCCATTGCCATTTCCATTCTGGGATTCAGGACATTCATTGGCATAATGTCCGGTCTTCTGGCACTTAAAGCAAGTGACTTGGCTCAGGTCTCTCTTGGCTGGGGTTGATGGGTTGGTGCGGTTCTGGCCGTTGCTTCCTCCATTCCCATTACCAGTCTTGGTGTCATTGTGATTGTGCGAGCTACCTCCTCCATGGGTATGCTGAAAATGTCCTCCCGGTCTAGGGGTAAAACGTGGCTTCTACTGAGCTCCTGAATTGTACTTCCCTTGTCCATACTTCCTCTTGCGATTCTCAATCTGCTGCTGCTTCCCTTCAATCATGAGAGCACGATCTACCAACTCATGGTAGTTGTTGAAGGTTGCTACCATCAACTACATGCTCAACTCATCATTCAGTCCTTCCAGAAACTTCTCCTGCTTAGCTGCATCCGTAGCAACGTCATCTGGGGCATAACGGGCTAGCTTACTAAAGTCCTCCACATACTGGCCAACTGTCCGTCCTCCTTGGCGCAAGTTGCAAAACTCTCGCTTCTTCATGGCCATAGCTCATGCTGAAACATGGGCAGTACGAAAAGCCTGCTGAAACTGGTCCCATGTGACAGTGTCGATAGGGAAAGTGGCTGTGAAATTTTCCCACCATGATGCCGCAGGTCCTTCAAGATGATGTGCGGCAAACTTCACCTTTTCCGCATCTGTGCATCCTGCTATGGTCAACTCCCTTGCTGTCTTACGGAGCCAATCATCTGCTACTATCGGCTCGGTGCTACTAGAAAACACCGGCGGATTCAGCCTAAGAAAACGGGCTAAGTGATCAATAGGTGGTGGTGGTGGTGGTGGGTTGTTGTTGTTGTTGTTCCCCTAATTCTGATTCTGAACTAGCAACTTCATCAATGTGTTCTGCTGCTGGATCAACTGGGTGAGCTCCGGTGGGAAGGTAAATCCGGGGTCACGTCTCGCAGGCATCTGAGGGTTTAGAAAAGATGAGATTTAAGAATAGAGGGGTCTAAGGAGAAAACACTACCCATATGCACATGAGGCAAAATCAAACAATTCACTTCATTCAATCAAACAAGGGCATACAATCGATCTAACTATCGCAAAAGTGCTCGGACTACTATATTTACATGGTGGACTACTACTACTGATGGGGTGGTCTACTAGAAATATTCTTCGGTTGCAGACTCCATGATATCTGCTCCAGCTTCATCAACATAGTCATCATCGCTATCATCTGGATCCGAGTCAGTGTCGTCGATGATGATGTAGTCTTCTGGGCGAATCTCCTTGGGTTCTTCGTCTTCCTCTACTGGTGTAGGGCCTCCCATAAATATTCCAATCTTCTTGATCAGATCGTCATTCTTCTCCACTAATACTTCGATTTCCTCTTCATAATCTTCACGTGTAGCCTTGAGTTCTTCCTCCAATTCCTTGATTCTTGTCCTTGCTTTCTTCAGATCTATCATGTCGGCGCATATCTGGTTCTCCTGACATCGAATGTGCTGGTTTAACTCCTAGATAAAAGCTGCAACTGATCTATCCTTCCTGGTACTGATCATCTCCCAGTGCTCATCTCGGCGCCCACAAATTTGGTAGATAGTATCCTTGAGATCATTGCGGTAAACTTCTCCAATGCGTCCCATGGCGATGTGAGCTGCCATGCTCTTTCCTAGACTCTAGGTTGGTGCATCAAAAGAAAACTCTATGGGCTCAGTGACTGGCATGAACGTCCTTCCTGGAACTTGAACTTGAATCATCCAGCGCTCTTCTTCAGGTAGAGTGCCGTTGTAAGTTCCGGTGAAGCTTGGTACTCCTATGTTCAGGTATCTAGTGACTTCCTTCAAGTGACGTCCAAAGGGTGTATCTTCATCCGGTTGCGTGAATTTGTTCTTTGCATCCGCCATCCTAAAAGAGTAGAAAAGATGAGAAGTCAGAATGAGAAGAGAGTAGTGATCTAGGTCTTTAGCTTAGTGGTCGTGTCCTACAGTCAGCGTGTGCTCTGATACCATCTTGTAGCGACCAGACCTCAAACGGCCCAATCTCTGTGCTCAGGTGTCATCCCTGGATCAGTAATGCTGACACCACACAGTACTTGAAGGATTTATAACAGAGTAGCAATCACACACTTATTACATCGAGTGTCTCAAAAGAGAACTTATTACAATAAATATGGCTTAAGGCCATCTAATAACGATAAAAGCGGAAGGCTTGGAAGATAAGTGAGTCCATCAACTCCAACGGCATCACTGAGTATAGAACCATGACCTAAAAGCACCTTAATCGTCGTCTGAAAAGTCTGCAACATTAACGTTGCAGCCCGAAACGGGTCAGCACATGGAATATGCTGGCAATGTAACACGAAGAGAGAAATGGAATGAAATAGGCTATACTATATGCATATTTGGCTGGTGGAAAGCTCTATGGTTACAGTTTTGCATAAAGCCAATTTTTCCCTGCTGCAAAGGAATAAATTTTATTTAACTATCATGGTAGTTGTTAAACATTGAGAATGGTTGACAGCATTCTCAATCCCAATTAAGCATCATCATTAAACAAAACCCAACAAAATTAATTTAGAGTAACATGTTGAGATTCACATGAAAATCCAAGTACTAGATACTCAAGATGTCCATAACCGGGGACACGGCTAACCATGATTAGTTTATACACTCTGCAGAGGTTTGCGCACTTTTCCCCACAAGACTCGATCGCCTCCGTTTGATTTCTCGCACTATAGTAATGTTTGAGAAACGGATGACCGAGACATAGTCTTTCAGAAGCGCTAGCACCTTACGATCGGGTAGACCGTTACACCTACTTTCCCCTACATCTGCTAGTCTACCACTGTAAGAGTTCGCACGACTTACTCAACTATGCTAGAGCCCATAGTAGCTTGTGGCTACACACGGAAGTTTCTAGCTTGAATAATCTCATGATCCCTTTGAGCCTGGGTGGCGGTCCAAAAGAAAAACAGGCAATCGCTAGAATACCCAGGTGCCTCAATCCACCCAGATGTGTATTTAAGTTGCCACCTTAGATAAACCTTTAATTTAACAATCTCACATCTGTCATGGATTTCACTCACCCAATCCACGTCTACTAGCATAGCATGGCATAATAAGCAAACGTAGAAGTAACTCCCAAAGGTTTGATAATAAACAGGTAATAGGTACTACCTCATCTACTTCCCATCCCACAATTTACTTAGATCCTAATCATGCAATTTGTGAGGGTTGATCTAATGCAATAAAACTGGGTAGCAGGAGGTATGATCAAAGTGTTACTTGCCTTACTGATGATCCGGGAAACCTAGCGATTCGAAGTAGCAAGCGGCGCACTCCGGGTACTCTATCGCAAGCAAACAAGCGTACAATAAGTACTCATCTAATGCACAGGTAAAACTCGAATAAGAGATCTAACCAGAAAGTTCAACTTAAGAACTCCGGTTGGCAAAAGAATCAAATCGAACGAAGCAACAAAAGACAAACGACAAAAGAAACAGGCTCCATTTACTATTCTGGATCTAGGGCAATTTTCACAGTGGCAAAAACTTGTTTGAGTTTGTTAACGGAAAGAGGGTTTCGAGACGAAACTCTAGGCGCTTGAATCGCCTGATTCCGATAAACGAGCGAAAAGTTAGACTAGAAAGAAAAACGGATCAGGAATCGCGATCAGAAAAATCGTGGATTTAATCCGAGAAAAAGAAAAACGACGAACAGATTAACGAACGAACGTTCATTAACTGGATCTAATCGAAGAACGTGTTTGTTAAAACGAACGAACGGGCGAACGCTCGCTAATTAAATAAACCGGAAAACTGATCTATTTAAAAAAACGAAACTAAAAAAACCGAACAAAACCGACGGAAAACCAATCGATTTTTCGAGAAAAACCGGCGGCGCGAGGTCTACCTCCGGCGACTCCGGCGAACGGTGGCTGCGGCGACTCCGGCGATCGTCGTCGGCGGCGGGGCAGCGGGGCGGGGCGAGGCAGGGCGACGGCGGCGCGGGGCGAAGCGGCGGTGCAACGCGGCGGCGGTGGTGGGGCAGAGGTGGCGACGGCGGGGCTAGGGTTAGGGTTTGGGGGCGGGGGCGTAGCTTGGGATGTTGGGCCTCGGGCGGCGGTTGTTTGAATGCCCGGCCAGGCGGAGTCCTGGCCGGTTACGGCCCAAAGTCGGTTCGGACCTCTTTTTTTTAAAAATAATTACGCTCAGAAAAAAACAAAAGGAATACTAAATGGACTCCAAAAATCCCGAAATAAATTTTCCCCAGCTTCTAAAATCAAGCCACACAGGATGAACATTTATTTGGGGCCTAAATGCAATTTTGAAAAACACGCATTTTTCCTAAATTCAAATAAAATAGCAAATAAAACCAAAATAAAATCTTATTTGATTTTTTATTAAATCCTCAATATTTCTGTATTTTGGGAAAGTCATTTTATTCCCTCTCTCATATTTTGATAATAGAAATAATTAAAGATAAAATAAATAAAATCAAATGATCCTATTTTCAAAATTTGAGAAAACTCAAATATGAAAATAACGAAATCCCCAACTCTCTCCGAGGGTCCTTGAGTTGCGTAGAATTTTCTAGGATCAACCAAAATGCAATAAAATATGATATGCAATGATGATCTAGTGTATAACATTCGAAATTGAAAATTTGGGATGTTACAAACCTACCTCCCTTAAGATGAATCTCGCCCTCGAGATTCGGGTTGGCTGGAAAGGTGAGGGTGATCCTTCAGCAATTCTTCCGCTCGCTCCCAGGTGGCTTCATCCTCCGTGTGGTGGCTCCACTGGACTTTGCAAAACTTGATAACCTTGCTGCGGGTGACTCGACTGGCATACTCTAGAATCTTGACTGGTTTCTCCTCATAGGTCAAAACACTGTCCAACTGAATTGCTTCCAGTGGCACTGTATCTCTCAGTGGTATATCAGCCATCTCTGCGTGGCACTTCTTCAACTGGGAAACATGGAACACATCGTGAACTCCTGACAATCCTTCGGGCAATTCCAACTTATAGGCTACTTCTCCCATACGCTCCAAAACTTTGTATGGGCCTACAAAATGTGGCGCTAACTTTCCCTTAACTCCAAAGCGCTTAACTCCTCGAAGTAGAGATACTCGAAGATAAACTCGGTCTCCGACTTCGTAAACTGTCTCCTTGCATTTAGAATCTGCATAGCTCTTCTGCCTAGACTGGGCTACTTTGAGCCTATCGCGGATCAATTTCACTTTCTGTTTAGACTCCTTAATCAGATCTGGTCCGAACAACTGGCGGTCTCCAACTTCATCCCACGACAATGGGGTCCTGCACCTCCTTTCGTACAAGGCTTCGAAAGGGGCCATCTTCAAACTGGATTGATAACTGTTGTTGTCAGAGAACTCTGCATATGGCAAATTCTCGTCCCAACTAGATCCATAATCCAGCGCACAATCTCTCAGCATATCCTCCAAAATCTGATTGACTCTCTCGGTCTGTCCATCTGTCTGCGGGTGGAAAGTTGTACTAAATTCCAGTCTGGTACCCAAAGTTTCATGCAACCGATTCCAGAACTTTGAGGTAAATTGGGTTCCTCTATCGGATACAATGCTCCTTGGAACTCCATGCAGACATACGATTCTGGTCATGTATATCTTTGCCAACTTTGCACTGGTATAGGTAGTCTTCACTGGAATGAAATGAGGTACCTTTGTCAAACGATCGACTACAACCCATACCGAGTCATAGCCTGAACGTGTTCTGGGCAATCCTGTAATAAAATCCATGCCTAACTTATCCCACTTCCATTCGGGTATCGGCAATGGCTGTAGCAATCCTGCTAGCTTCTGATGCTCTCCCTATACTCTCTGACATACATCACAAACTGCTACATACTCCGCAATATCCTTCTTCATTCCGGTCCACCAGAAAGTGTCCTTCAAATCCAAATACATCTTGGTATTTCCTGGGTGAATTGAGTACGAACGAATCATGGGCCTCTTGCAGAATTAACTTCCTGATCTCCGGGTCATTAGGCACATAAACACGGTCTTCAAACCATAAGGTATCGTGCTCATCTTCACGAAATCCCTTAGCTTTTCCTTTGCTCATTTTCTCCTATATAGAGGCAATCTCCTTGTCGGTCTTTTGAGCTTCTTTGATCTTATCCATCAAGGTAGACTGAATCTCCAATGCTGCTACATATCCTCTCGGAACTATCTCCAAACATAGCTCACGAAGATTCTCGGCTAACTCCCTTGGTAAATCTCCCGTCATTAAGGTGTTGACATGACTTTTATGGCTCAGCGCGTCAGCTACTACGTTAGCCTTTCCGGGGTGATAATGCAATCTCATATCATAATCCTTGATGAGCTCCAACCATCTCCTTTGCCTGAGATTCAACTCCTTCTGCGTGAAAATATACTTCAACCTCTTGTGATCCGTATATACCTCACAATGGTTTCCAATGAGAAAGTGTCTCCAGGTTTTCAATGCATGCACTACGGCTGCTAACTCCAAATCATGCGTAGCATAATTTAACTCATGAGGCTTAAGCTATCGCGAGGCATATGAAACAACTCTTCCTTCCTGCATAAGCACTGCTCCAAGTCCTCGAC